>NW_016819633.1:404715-408042 GCF_001698545.2 Rhinopithecus bieti | reverse complement strand
AACTCAGCAGAAATAGCTAATTCTCTGCCAGCTTGAACTCCATGGTAATGACTATTAACTAAGATTCTTTTAAGAATAACATAGAATTTTTTTTTTTTTAATGCAGGAATAATCATTCACATTAGTAATTCCAGAGTCATTTAAGGTTGGCAGTTGCTCTGGTTTATTCAAAATTTTTAAAACGCAAGAATAATCATTCACATTACTAACTCCAGAGTTATTCAAGGTTGGTGGTTGCTCTGGTTTATTCAAAATAAAAGTACGTCTTTTCTACTTGCTTCGCATTTAAGAACCATGTTTGCAGAATTTGTTTGTTTGTTTGTGTATTAATAAGGTTATACTTACCAAAATACAATTGGAAATATATAATCAGAAAAGATTCTATTAAAATATTTATTCAAGTGTGTTCTAAGGAACATCAATCCCTCAGTGTGCTTTGGAAAATTTTCTTGTGATTAAACGAGCTTGAGAAATCACTTTATAATATATGGTTCTCTTAAAGATTTTAAGTAATACAGTAATACATTATAGGGTTTGAGAAACTTCATATTTATAGAAACTATTTAACATTTAGCTTAATCCAAAGCCTAGAATTGTCCCAAATGTCTTTGACCATGAAAGGTTGTTCTCCTAGTAATACCTCTTAACCTCCTACACCGAGCACATAGTTTGAAACACACTTTGGAAACGGCTATAGAGTTTGGTGGTCATATATTATAATGGTGGCGATACCTATAAAAGCAGAGTAATGTGAAACATACTCAGGTGTCCATTCAGTCTGTCTATGAAGCCAGATGGACAATCAGCTGACATAAATGGGTTACATGCAACCAGACTAAAAGCAGATTGGTGTTAAGATCGTTTTCTTTGCAGTCCTAGATTTGTACCCTATTGTCTTTACTATGTTACTTGGGACAAAAATGTTAGCATACACATATAAGTATATACTTCTACGCAAGCAATTGAAGTATCCAGAAAACAGTCAACACTATATTTGTTCAACCATTTTTAAAAACATTCTCTCTGCAAGGCATGCTGCTGATAAAAGAATAGAATATGTTTGGCTTCTGTGATGTCGAGTCCAGTGTGGAAGAAGGGAGTGGTAAAAGATTTCCCAAAACATGTTTCTCCTGAAATGTAACACCTTGATACCATTTGGCTCTGTGTCCTCACCCAAATCTTATCTAAAATTGTAATTCCCCTGTGTCCAGGAAAGGACCTACTGGGAGGTGAGTGGATCATGGGGCAGTTTCCCCATGCTGTTCTCATAATAGCGAGGGAGTTCTCATGAGATCTGCTGGTTTTAAAAGTGGTAGTTTACCCTGGGCTCGCTCTCTCTCCTGCCTTGTGAAGGTGCCTGCTTCCTTCACCTTCTGCCATGATTGTAAGTTTCCTAAGGCCAGCTATGCAGAACTGTGAGTCAATTAAATCTTTTTTGTTTATAAATAACCCAGGCTCTGGTACTATCTTTATAGCAGTGTGAAAACAAACTAATACACACCCTCTCAAATGAATAATCCTCACAAAGATGGAAACTTCAGCATAATCTGAAGTTACCATTTGTGAAGATGTGATGTCAATTTTTCTTTGAAATTTATATTTTCATATGATATTCACAGTGTGAGACTTAGTGAGGGAAGATAATATATGTAAAGATTTTACCCAAATGGAAATTGTGAAATGAATTTTGGTATGGAAAGCCAGCTATAATATTGTTTGACATAATAGTTTTATTTTATTATTTTATATTCTATAACAATCATATGTGGATTACAGAATATGGGTCAAAAGCAGGCTAAATAGTGAGAAAACTTCTTTTTTTAAAAGAAAGGATGATCATTATTTCATGGGAGTTTGTAATCTAATTGAAAAGACAAGACGTATGCCCATAAAACAGGTAACAACACAAGGGAGATATGATTAAGTACCATGAAAAATGATGAGTGATAAAAGTAGCAGGTGCTATAAGAGGATTAGAGGAGAAGAAATCGAGTTTCACTATTTTCATGGATATAAAATAACCTAAATTAAAAAATAAACTTGATTTAAGTGGATTTAGCTTGTCATTTCAATTTTGCATGTTCAAGGCTTTATGTAATTGGGACTCTTCTCATTGTTTTCCCAGCTTGCTCACCAGGTAGCCAGTGAGAGAACAGAATAGGCAGTTCTGTCCTTGCCATCTGCCATAACTCCCATTGCAAATCAGGTGACTGTGTGTGTGTGTGGTGTGTATACACACATACACATATGCTACCTGATATGTATTTGCATTTGGGACTGAATATTTTGAGGTTCTCAGATTTAAGGAACTGTGAAAATACCGGGTATCATTATCTAAACTTTCAGTCTGAGGTTTAGCCGTCCCTGAACAATCACGGCTCAGCACTGAAAGTAAAGATGTATCTACATAAGCACAAATTGCAACAATAACATTTTGCATTTCTAAAACATCTTCCATTGAAATAGCTCATTCTCAGTGCTGTTTACAAGCATTAATTTAGCCTCACAAGGGAAAGATAATTTGCAAGAAATAGGTTAAGGTTCTGATTTGAGACAGCACAGTTCCTGAAGTCAGTATAAAATACAGGCATTCTCACTCCTTGTCTAGTGACTTGGTGCGAGCCAACCCTTCTTCAATTCCTTTTAAAATTTTGATTTCAAATGCCAATGAACATACAATAATAATAAATTATAACATGTCATTAGCATAGATACAAAAAATAATGCAGAGAATCTTTTTTTATTATTATTATACTTTAAGTTCTAGGGTACATGTGCACAACGTGCAGGTCTGTTACATATGTATACTTGTGCCATGTTGGTGTGCTGCACCCATCAACTCGCCAACACCCATCAACTCGTCATTTACATCAGGTATAACTCCCAATGCCATCCCTTTCCCCTCCCCGGTCCCCATAATAGGCCCTGGTGTGTGATGTTCTCCTTCCCATGTCCAAGTGATCGCATTGTTTAATTCCCACCTATGAGTGAGAACATGTGGTGTTTGGTTTTCTGTTCTTGCCATAGTTTGCTGAGAATAATGGTTTCCAGCTGCATCCATGTCCATACAAAGGACACAAACTCGTCCCTTTTTATGGTTGCATAGTATTCCATGGTGTATATGTGTCACATTTTCTTAACCCAGTCTGTCACTGATGGACATTTGGGTTGATTCCAAGTCTTTGCTATTGTGAATAGTGCCGCAATAAACATACGTGTGCATGTGTCTTTATAGCAGCATGATTTATAATCCTTTGGGTATATAACGAGTAATGGGATGGCTGGGTCATATGGTATTTCTAGTTCTAGATCCTTGAGGAATCGCCA
>NW_016819633.1:398387-403040 GCF_001698545.2 Rhinopithecus bieti | reverse complement strand
CCAGTCTGTCACTGATGGACATTTGGGTTGATTCCAAGTCTTTGCTATTGTGAATAGTGCCGCAATAAACATACGTGTGCATGTGTCTTTATAGCAGCATGATTTATAATCCTTTGGGTATATAACGAGTAATGGGATGGCTGGGTCATATGGTATTTCTAGTTCTAGATCCTTGAGGAATCGCCATACTGTTTTCCACAATGGTTGAACTAGTTTACAATCCCACCAACAGCGTAAAAGTGTTCCTATTTCTTCATATCCTCTCCAGCACCCGTTGTTTCCTGACTTTTTAATGATTGCCATTCTAACTGGTGTGAGATGATATGACTCTGTCTATGTTATTACTATCATTTACAAGCTTTTCTCAGGCCTGGTAAAGTTTTTTTCTGTGTGCCTGGAACCACTGATAATGAAAATCATTATAATGAAGAGAATAATATTCAAATGTGAGAAAATGTTCAATGAGAAGATGAAAGAAAGCATGAAGAAGTTCTGAGCCCCTCACAGGTAGACTTGATTCATGAAAGTCTATTCTCCAGTTTCTTAATCAAAGTAGTAGCTCATCAACAACTGGTAGAATAGAATAGGAGCAACAATGCTGGGTCAGACCATCAGAAATTGGATAGTAGTCCTCCGCCAATACCACCATCCCTATTGCAGCCCAAGGGAATTAAACATTAGAATGTGCTGGGGCAAACAAAAAGTGTAGGTCGAGGAGGAGGAACAGCACAGAGGGACTATGATGATTATCCTTAGCACTTGCAGAACTTTATTATTCACTTTTTTGCTCAATTAAATATAAGGAATTACTATGTATTTTCCATATCAAGTTGCAATGCTAAATGTAGAGATAAAAAGTCCTCAAAAAGGCAAAACATACATAAGCCAGAAAGAAACAATAAGAATGGTGTAAGTTGATTAATTCTTTCAATACATTTGGAGCATCTACAACAGGAATGGCCAGAAATTCTCAAAACTGGTGATGCTTTGGAAGGTACAATGGGGAACTCTAGAATTTAGCTGGGATGGCTTTTGATTGTCACAGTAACTGAAGGAACCCTTGGCACTCATTGGGCAGTATCCAGGGGCACTAGATACACTGCAATATTCAGGACAGTCTCACCAATAAATAACTCTCCCAACTCCTGCATGACTTTCAAAGATCTCACTGCATGTTTATTCATGGGGGTGAGAAGCCAATTTATAATTGCTTGAGGTTAGACGCTCTCTCCATGTACTAGATATTATACAAAGAATTATTTACACAGTTTTAATACATACTGAGTTACCTGAGTGCAAGTCTCATATTAATCAGGACATATTTAACATAGTTTGATTCAGAATTTACCAACATGTGGTCACAATTTTAGAAAATCACATAATGAGTGGCTATGCCATTGCTCTTGAATCACTGAAACAGCATGCCGCACCCTTCTGCATGTGTACTGGCCGTGTCCAGGTGATACCATGCATACTTGTATGCATCTTCCTACTTTATCACATCATTCTGTGAAGTTATGCCTTAGCATTTTACATATTGAATATTTAATACTTTATTATAATTAATTTCCATAATTTCTTCTATTCTAGTTAACCATGATACTGACTTTAAAAAAATTACATGTGTAGCTAAGTTGTATCATATATTAATCTCAACTCAGAACAGTAAAGGTATATTACATATTAGTTGTTATAAACAATATCACATATTGTTATAAACAGTACTGTACATTATTTGTTATAAATAATATAGTATATATGATGGTTAATATTAAGTGTCAACTTGATTGGATTGAAGGATGCCTAGAAGTCTAGTAGAGTATCATTTCTGGGTGTGTCTGTGAGGGTGTTGCCAGAGGAGATTAACATTTAAATCAATCGACTGAGAGAGGAAGACCTATCCTCAATGTCTGTGGCCACCATCCAATCGGCTGCCAGTGAAGCTAGAACAAAGCTAGTGGAAGAAGGGGGATAAGCTGCCTTGCTGAGTCTTCTAGCTTTCATTTTTCCCGTGCTAGATGCTTTCTGTCCTTCAATATCAGACACTAGGTTCTTTGGCCTCGGATTTACACCAGTAGTTTGCTGGTTGGCTCTAGGGCCTTCAGCCACAGACTGAAGGCTGCACTGTCAGCTTTCCTACTTTTGAAGCTTTTGGACTTGGACTGAACCACTACTGGCTTCTTCTTGGCTTGAAGACAGCCTATCATGGGGTTTCACCTTGAGATGGTGTGAGTCAATTTTCCTTAATAAATTATCTTTCATATATACATATATCCTATTAGTTCTGTCCCTCTGGAGAACCCTAATACAGTACTCTATTATTAAAAAGTAAATGTGCCTCTGCTAGGTAGTACAGATAACAGTAGTGGTGAGGACAGGAAATAGAGTGGTTAAAAAGCAAGTGTCAAGTCAATGGGCACAGAAATAAGTCTAAAATTACAAAGAGTACTAAGCCTTACGAAGATAAAGAAGATCATGAATTGAAAAGAGAATAGCAGAAGAGAACTTAAATTGAATAGTCGAGGTTCAAAAAAGGCTTCTCTAAACAAAGATAAAGAGCAACAAGATGTTCATAAGTTGTCAAATGAAGAAAAGGGGGCTGCACTGTGAGTAGAAGGACAAGCATGTATGAATAAATATATGGTCACAATGGGCTACAAGAGAGGAGAAGGAGTTTAATCAGTTTGATCAGAAAACACAGGACAAAGCAGCTTTTCCACATCCCACATTCTTTTGTGCATAATTCCTCCACCTTCCTAAATACATTTTGCTTTAAAAGCAATTCAGATCTCTCCTCAGAATCTATTCAATGAACCCCAAATTTCTCCTGAGAGAAGAAGAAATATAAAGCGTCACTAGAATGTACATTACCTTGCTTAAATGCCTTGAGATAGATTAACGTATTCCAATATTTTCTCTAGGTAAATGCTATCTGAATTGGAAAATTGGGATTTTTACTCTGTACTCTGCATTTAGCATGGTCTTGCCTAAATGTTAAAGCAAATGACTTCTTGCCTAAGGGTTTGAAAATAACAAAGCCAAGCAATATGCATCCATGGCTCCCCTTGGCTCATTCAATCAAAAAAAAATTAAGTAGTGCTGTTTTCATAACTACCATTGTGGGGACACTTCAGTGTTGAGAGAACAAGAAGCTAATTCCTATTCTTCTAATGTGATGCAGTGGAGAAAATTCAGAGGAGGATTTGTCTCATAAACTGCAAATATGCAGGGGGTGACTCCAATCAAACACCACAAGACTTCTTTGTAAGTGTTTACATGAAAGGAAACCATCTATTTCTTGAGGCCAGTTATCTCTCCATTATGCAATCTCTCACCCACTTGGGGTACAGACATGGAAAAAGTGCAGTTGATCGAAAACCTGTCCAAGAATCTCCTTCCTAACTGTGGCTTACGTCAGAAAAACTGGGAGATGCGCAAACTCTCAAGCTCTCATCTGATAGCATTTTCCTCTCCTTCTACACTTTTATTTTTAACAAAACAAGGAGGAAATGCATTCTTATTTGAGTCTGGGTTGAACAGAATCTTTAGCCTAAGATTTGACTGGCTATGACATCACTGACAGATAGGCTAATTGGGATGGGGCAGAGGCTGTGCCCTCTATCTTCCTTTCATTAGTCAGTGGAGAACATTCATTTTCTTCTAACATATCAGAAAAACAATAATTCAAATCTTATTTGGAAAGGCTGGAAATTTTGCTTGAAAATTAATCTTATAATACATGGAATTGCTATCATACTTTCCAATTTGGGGAGAAGCTTTATGGTTAACTGTAAAATGCAATGGTTTTGAGTTGATAGGTCTTCGGAAAATTTTAACTTGACTGTAATTCCAAGTAATGAATGTGCTTTAAAAATATTCAAGAATAAATAATAATTAAAATGTTCGTTTTAATAAAATCTCCATAAGATGTAGTCTCTTTTATTTCAGAAATTGTATTGCCTTGTGTTTAGTGTTTGTGAAACGAGAAGTATAAACTCTAAAGTTCTAGTGTATAATCCCAATATGGGATCCAATCATATTGATAAAATAATACATAGATGCCTGAAGATTAGAAAAACAAATTACACTAAACTTTGAGGTACTATAATCTCCCTTAGACTGAATGTAAATATAGGTGTGCAAATCTATTTGTGACAGATGAGGGTCAAACTGCTGCTGCTTAGAAAGCTCCTTGGCTGCAAAGCTTCTATTTCCTATGCAGAACCTTGATATTGTTTGTAAATTCCAAACTGAAATGTTCCTAGACTCCATGGCTTAGTTAGGAATTCTACATTTGTATCCCAGATATTATACATGGCAACATGAAAGTTAGAGTCTGTGATTAAGATGTGGATTATGCTGCTGGGCACAGTGGCTCATGCCTGCAATCGCAGCACTTTGGGAGGCCGAGGTGGGTGGATCACCTGAAGTCAGGAGTTCGAGACTAGCCAGATCAACGTGGTGAAAACATGTCTCTACTAAAAATACAAAATTAGCCGGGCATGGTGGCACATGCCTGTAATCCCAGCTACTTGGGAGGCTGAGGGAGGAGAATTGCTTGAACTTGGAAGGCGGAGGTTGCAGTGAGCTGAGATTGCACCACTGCACTCCAGCCTGGACAATAAGAGTGAAACTTCATCTCAAAAAAAAAAA
>NW_016819633.1:375369-398127 GCF_001698545.2 Rhinopithecus bieti | reverse complement strand
AAAAAAAAAAAAAAAAAAAAAAAAAAAAAAAAAAAGTGGATTACGTGGTCTACAGGCTAGATAATGAATAAAATTCAAGAGTGATGAGAGAGAATTCATTCTTCCTGTTAGCAGGACCCCCAAATCACACAGGCCTCCTATAAACACCCACTTAGAACATTCTTTGGGAGAGACAGAGAAGAAATTAGGTCCTCTATCTACTCTGCCTCCTGATTTATGTTTCACCATCTATGAATCTGATATTAGAGAAACCTTGGTGATACCATTACTATGAGTCCAAATGTTTCATATCTATTATTTCATTAACCAATGTGAGTCTTGGTATCTCACATTGTAAATGTACATTTTTCTACGGAGATTGTCCTAATGTTCAGATATTAGGGTTTGGTTCATCACCCCAAGAGCGGTTAAACTAAAATGCTCTATAATATGGTAGATTCATTTGAGCATTCCATTCCAGGCCTCAGATTAGAAATCTCCTCACTAACTCCAGCTAAATGGAGATCAACCTCTGCCCCAGTGTATTCAGCTAATCACATATTTATGCACTCATACATACATCTGGTCAATTCAAATATTTGAGGTGGGACCCACATTCAAGGCTCATCAATACACCTAACTGTATCCTTTGAGAGACCCTGTTAATGCACGTGTTCCCACTTTGTTCTTCATTTTATGATCCCAGGAACTTTCCGCACTAGCTCCAGGCAGTTACGTCTGAGGTGCCTGCAATGTAATCATATCCTTAAGGCTAAATAAAATTGAAAAGCATCTGCTTAAAATTCTCTGAAATGTCATGAAAATGCCTATACAATTCACTTCCAAAAATGAATATGATAAAATCCATTGTTACTGTGTACAGTAATCCACTGAAGCGCCATCTCTTTGGTCACATTCTATTCTGAATTTTAACACAAAGCACACAATTTTGCTTTAGACTGACATATTTTTACAATCTTCAGATCAATCTGATACATAGTAAAGACATTAATAGTGCTTACAGACCCTTCCTACAAGTATTAACCTTACGGAGTCTGGACAATGACGGGACACAGTTTTAAAGTAAAAATCTTGCTCAGTACCTCAAATTTGCCAAAGTCTGTTGAGATCAGTTAAAAGACTGATGAAATTTCTCTATCTGCTGGGATGCTTCAGCTAGAAAAGTAACATTTACTCATATTCCAGTATGTGTTTTCTTTAGTATTTAATGTTTCAAAAGAAAGCAGAAAAGGCTCAGTAAATTCCTGTGGTACTTGCTTAAACTGACATATATGCAGTTGTGGTTAATATATTTTAACAAAATATGATTTTAAAAATCATCAGTTAACCCCTTTCAGAGTACAAAATATTCTTTGACTATTCAGCCATTGAAATAAGTACGAAAAATATTGGATGACCCTCATATTCATGTTAAACAAGATTCATCAACTCCTAAATAAGAATCATAAGCTTCTACAGGATGTCCATTTCGGAGGATAGCATGGGTTGTTGTAGAATTGATGGATCCCTATCTAGGGACCAATTTTATTCAATATTTTCAGTGATCACCCTGGGAAATCAAGAAAGAACCTTGAAGAAGTTATTAAGTACATTCTGATGTCCTGAAATACTATCTCTGTTCAACAGATGGTAAATGCATTCAGAGGTCCTAGTTGTAGTCATTGAGGGATTGCTGTATGCCAATCATTCTGCTCCAGGAGCAACCGCACTGTTAAGATATGCAGGAGATCATGAGCCTCCACACAACCTGCACAAATATCCGGACTGACAGTCAGCCTAGAGGCAGGTAGATTGCAGGAAATCTAGCAAAAAGAAACCTTCTGAGGGCACCACATTAAAAACAATTCCGAATTCAGCTTGAGTCTACAGACAGCATTATTAGAAAAATCAAATAAAGTAATTCACACATTTTAAGGATACAGTTGGGCATCATGGATCATTAATTTACAAATATGCAGTTTGGCAACATTTTACAATTTACATTATAATCATGCTACCTTAATTAACTATATAACAACTAGATCACATCTCAATTCCGGAACACATTTATTAGCATCACTTTTCAGAGAACTGAGGTCAATAGTAATGAGTTCTCACCATAGAAATTCCCAAAAACATCAAAACTCTCATTCCTAAACTTCAACCTAGCCTCTAAACAAAGCACAAAGGGTGTGGTGGTGGTGGTGGTGGTCAGTCAGAGGTAGGAAAATAGCAATGAGAAGTGGGAAAATGTGTAAAGCAAGAATGAAGCTGAGTAACAAGGCTCTTGAAAAGAAACAGTAACTAAGAGTAACTCCTTTAGAAACAATAAATCGGTGGACATTTTGCTTGTGTTTGTTAGCTTGTTTAGCAAAAGCGGGATGTATGAAGTGAAAGAAAAATGAAGCCAGGACAAAGGAACATATGTTAATCTACTCCTCTTTTCCAGCTATTTTATACCCCTTATCCACACAAAGCCTGGTGGAAGGTACTGCAGGGAAGATGAGTAATACCATCTAGTGAGACAAGATCTTACAATTTATGTGATTTAGTTAAAGACCACACCTTGAGAAGAGTTTATAGGAGAAGACAGACTTTGAAATCAACGTTTACACATGCCTCCCTGCTGATGCCACGCCATGCCTCCTCTTGATAGCCTGAGTAATAGCAACAATTGTTATTGGCATTCATCACTGGCAGATCAAATCAAATGTTGAGGGCTGGAATTCCTTTTCTAGGCTTTCTCCTTGTGCCCAGTCCCACCCTTTGCTAGAGCCACCAAGTCGTCACCAATAAACACCTGGGATCTTCAGAAATGTATTGGAAAATCATTGATCTAATCTAGTCCAATTCAATGTCACCTATTCTAATCAAGAAGGTGACGCGATCTGCACATATATTTAGTAAGCAGAGGGCTAGGATTTACAGTCAGATCTTCAAATGATTACTTCAGTGTTCTTTCACACACCTCAAATTAGATGCGATTAGAACCAAGTGCAGTTAGATGCTGCCTTTGGATAGAATGTGTGGTGGCACTGAGAACTGAAGCAGGGAGGCGGCTTTTACTTTATATATTCTCCATGTTAGGAGATCAATGAGTTGGAAAATATTAAAAATTGGCCTAAGTTTATTCAGTGAATAAATTGGTGGCAGATTGGCTCTGAAGTTCATATTTGAACCACTATACTATGAGTGCTAAACTAAATATTTAGTTTAATTCTTAATTTGGTAAATTTACTTAATTTTTTGATAGCAACATTTAAATTTTAAAGATTACTATTATCCGCCTATATTTTATAAATTGCCTATTCATCTTTTACTTTTTTTTATTATGGGATTTCTACCTGCATATTAATATTCAAATATTTTATTTTATTCTGAAGGATTTGCTAATTTTATGAACATGGATTTTGTTTCCATTAGGACCTTTCTCTAAATAAAAAATTTAATATTTTGGAAATATTTTCATGTCATGAAAGCCAATACTTTTCATACTTTTATTTTTTAATTCCTATTTTATCTGAAATTTATTTGCCATAGAAAAGGAAAGTAACTTATTTGAAAGGATCACTGAACAATTCTTGAATAACTTGCTTAGTTTTAATAATCTTTTTTCATATTCATTTGTAATGCTACCTGTATCAAATAATTCATCCTTACACATCACAGAATCTGTTAATAGATGAGCTATATTTCTTTCTCAATGGCCTAGCTATAGATTTTTATGCCAGACTACAGTGCTATTATATATATTACTATTACTACTACAACTACTACCAACAATATTTTTGTTATTGTTGTTATTTTGTAAGGAATTACAGAACAATGAGGTTAAGAACATGAACCCTGGAATCAAGAATGCCTGTGTTCATACAGGCGTCAACATGTCAGAATTTATTAGTTATGTAATTTTGGGCAAATCAGAGAATGCCCACTTTCCTTAACTGCAAATGGGGATTAATGATGGTACAATTGGCCCTGCGTATCAGCAGTTCCACCTCCACAGATTCAGACAAATGCAACTGAAAATTTTCAGAAAAAAAAAAACACAATAAAAATAATACAAGTAAACAATACAATATAAGGACAATTGACAAACATTTACATTGTATTAGGTATCATAAGTAATCTAGAGACGTTTTAAATTATATGGAAGGATGTACATTGATTTTATGCAAATAAAACACGATTTTATATAAGGAATTTGAGTACCCACAGATTTTAGACTGGGGGTGAGAGGTTCTGGAATCAATCCCCAAGGAAACGGAGGGACAGGACAATGGAATCTATATCATAGAATTTTGGTGAGGAATGAGTGACTTAATATACTTAGAGCATAGGAGGTTACCTATTACATGTTAAGTACTATGCGATTGTTATCATTTTATTTCAGTACTCCAAACCATTAATTTAATTAATTTTAGAATAATTATGAAAAGTTCCAGAAATTATTTGTGAATTTGGTTGGAAAAGGAGTAATATTTGTAAAATAAGTTGGAAAAGCAGATATATTTATAATATTCATGAAATAATGGTATGTCAACAGTTATAAAAATGAAAAGACATGTCATCCACTATTTCTTGTAATTCTTTTTTTTTTTTTTTTTTTTTTTTTTTCTTTTTTGAGATGGAGTCTTGCTCTGTCCGCCAGGCTGCAGGCTGGAGTGCAATGGCACCATCTTGGCTCACTGCAACTTCCGCCTCCTGGGTTCAAGTGATTCTCCTGACTCAGCCTCCAGAGTAGCTGGGACTATAGGCACGTGCCACCACGCCTAGCTAATTTTTGTATTTTTAGTAGAGACAGGGTTTCACCATGTTGTCCAGGATGGTCTCAGTCTCTTGACCTCATGATCCACCCGCCTTGGCCTAACGAAGTGCTGGGAAAATTTTTTCATAGAAATTATGGAATTCTATTTAAAGTCCGTTGCCATATTCAAAGATATATTTTATTTTTCTTTGTATTTTTTATCTGTTTTTTTGTTATGTGGAGAAATGATTTTTTTCCAACATTTTTGTGGTAAAATACACATATAAAGTTTACCATCTTAACCAGTTTTAAGTGTACTATTCAGTAGTAGTAAATATATATTAATAATGTTGTGCAATCATCACCACCATCCATCTCCACAAACCTTTTCATCTTGTAAAACTGAAAATATTGATTTTTAAATATTTAACTGATAAAAGTCAAACATCTGAACATTTTTATTATTAGTTCAAGTGATTCCTTGGTGTTGCTGTTACTGTTACAGATATTCTTAGATCAGCTTTTAGAGAAATAAAAATAATTTTTGTCTCTTTCTTTCCAGTTCACTAAACTTCATGCCTTACTTCATTTCCTGAAATACACCAAACAAGAAGTTTCTCATAGCAGCCATCTGCAGCTTCTTTCTCATTTAATAAAATTGCTCCTAGGTTCTCATTTTAAATAGCAATGTTATCTATTGGTTTTCTTTAACCCATAAGATTTTAACAATAACATAGTTTAAATGGCATCAAACATCCTTTTGGAGATTTGTTGAGGTGAACATACAGATTTTATTATTTGACTGAATAATTATATAAGACAATTATCTGTATTAAATTATGCATGCCTAGAATCAGCTCATCCTTAATAATATACATTATATTTATGTATTGATGAAATTGATTTGTTCTTTTATTTAGGAGTTTTGTATCTCTGTGGTATTCTTCTTTGTTTATTTACTTGCTATTTTGTTTATTTACTTTAATTGACAAATACAAATTGCATATAATTGTCATGTACAACAAGATGCTTTGAAATATGTATATGTGCTGGAATGGCTAAATCAAATTTATCAGCATAAGCCTATTTCACATACTGGTCAGTTTTTGTAGTGAGAACATTTAAAATGTCCTGTCTTAGTAGTTTCAAGATTACAATGCATTTTTATTAACTGTAGTCATCATATTGTACGATAAACTTCTTGAAATCATTCCTCTTACCTTACTGACATCTTGTATCTTTTGATGCATTTCTCCCCAGCTCTCCTACCCGCAACCACAACCTCTCGTAATAGCCATTCTTCTCTCTGCTTCTTAGAGCTTAACATTCTACATATAACTGAAATCAGGCAGTAAAGTTTTGGTATTATGGTTACGTAGGTTCATCACAGTAGGTTAGGCGGTCTTTGATTTTCCTAAAATTTTATTTTTCTGGGCTTAAAAAATGTTAATATGAGAATTAACTTCACTTTTGCATTTTCATGTAATCTGCCTATAAAACCATGCAGGGCAAGAGCCTTTTAAAGGATAATTCTGTGGTACTTTATTTTCTATTGTATTAATTCAATGTTTAAATTTTATAATTATATTTTCTAAGAAACTCATTCAATGTGTCAAGATTTTCAAATGCATCAAAATGGCCTTCACAAAGTAAATTTTACGTAGTTTTTAATCTCCATATCAATAATTATAGTCCCTTTATTATTCATGATTTTGCATATTTTATTTTCTATTTTTTATTGAAATTGCCAGACGTGTTATTATTGCTGATTTTATCCAAGGATTTTCTATACTCCTTCTGTTTTCAGTTAATTAATTTCTGCTGCCATTTTGCTATCTCTTTCCTTCTATTTTTGTATTCAAAATGTATAAATGATTTTAATGAATATGAGATTTAATGCATTTTATAAAATAACTTTACCCACTTATTTAATTGAATTTGGTCTTATAAATGAATAAAATTGTTTTTTTAAATATGTTAAATTCTAATATTTCCATTGAATATAAATTATAATTTCTAGTTCATTTAGTTTTTAATAAGTCACATGGGATTCAAAATGTTTCACAAATAGGTTTCAAAAGACTTACATAGTAGGTGTTACCAGTAAATCTGAAGAAGTCACTCCACAAAATCGCCAAAAATAGTCTTCTGATACCTATTCAGCTGCCATCTTGTTTTTAAAAAGTATTTTAAAGATCCTATGAACTTTACTTGTGACTTAGTACTCTGTACAATAAATATCAAAATAATATTCACATATTTTTATATTAGAATATCATAATTAAATGAAATATCAGAAAATTAGAATATCTACATCAAAAAATCCAAAAAGTAATGGGACTTCAGTACTCACCTCAATTCCTTAGTTTTTTAGATGAAGAAATTGTGGCTAAAATAACTAAAGAGGTTAACTATTCATTCATTCATCCAGTTGTATTCCATGAGGGAAGTGTATCACACACCATGTTGAAATTGGGGCAGGAAGAATGTGGGAAGAATGATGAGCACATGACTGCTGAATTCTAGGAGAGCTCAGTGTGGTGAGTCTCGTATAACCATATGCACTCATCATCCTGTTTCATTTTCTTCATTTAGCTGCAAATAATCTTATTTGCTTACTTGACTATCCCACTACCTTTTATGGTGAGATGCACAGAGAAAATAAGGGCTTTGTTTACTACCCAATGTACAGAACAGCTCCTAGTGTATAACAAGAGCTCAATGAATGTTTGCTCAGTTAATCAACAAAAGAATTGATTGGGCCTGGAGGGTACATGGAAGTCAGTGGTACTATTGAAGTGTGTCTTAGACAACAAATTTCTCACCAGAACAGGCAGCAAATGTAAGGACTTCAAAACTAAGATGACAGAGCAGGCCCTGCCAGTGGAATGGCACCTCTTCATAATTTCTATAGTTTAAAGGGCACAGGAAAGAGTCAGGAGAAAAAGACACAAGAAAGAGAAGGGGCCTCACATATCAAACCTGAGAGTGCTGACTTTAACCTCCTATCTTTTCAGAGATTTTTCTCTTTTTTAGAGAAGGCAGGATAGATGGGTTTTAGAAAGATCACTTTGGCAGCTGTTTTGAGAATAAATTGGGGGGAGATTATAAGGTCACACTGACGGTTGCCAGTGGAGTTGCAGCTGAAATATTTTTTCCACTGTACATCATCTCATCTCCTAGGAGCAAATACCTTTTTGATTTAGATTGAAAAAGAGAGACAGACATTCGTTTGGTCAATTAAGGGTCTAATTTTGTAGGATTCCTGGAGGTTTATCTATCAGATAGTTTAGAAAGGTAAAAGGAAATCGCTGTAACTAATAGGTGTCAGTGCTTAGATCCCAGATGTTTAGCGTCTTCAAAGATAAAAGGCTTGTTAACAGTAAGGACAGAGGCTGCAGATAACAGATGGATCAGCCCTGTTGTCTCTGCGTGGCACATTTTTCCGAGTTTTTTTTTTTTTTCTTAATCTTACTTTGTTAAAATAGTTATATTTACTTTTCAAAAAAAGAAAGTATTTACTTTTGAAAAATATAAACTGGCTATTAGCAATTGAAATAATTTTTGTGTGTAGGCCTTTGTTCTTTTGGAAGGAGTTTTGGGTAGGGAGATCAAGAGATATCTTCCTAATACACAACAAAAATACATAACCCGTTGAAGGGGAGATAGTGTCTTTATAAGTCTCTGCTTTAATTCGTTTTTAATTTACACCCATCCTCATTTTAGAAGATTTACAAAGCTTTATATGACAATTAGTTTGGGTAACTAAAAAATAATCAATAGTCATTCTATTTTCTATTGCAGTTATAAATTTATTCTGAGAACGTTCAACATTCATATAAAGCAGAAAATATGACACAAAATGAACCTCTATCAATCCTATTTGAGCGTCTTCCAAATTTTCTTTTTTCATGTTGCCAGTTAAAATTCAGCCAAATGGAGTACCTGAACTTCATTGAAATCAGTTTAGAGTTTATTTTTTAAAAATAGCATTATAGAATTTATTCAATAATAATTATTTAACATACTGGTGTTTTAAGAAAAAGAACATTGGATTTCTGTGTTACATATACTGCTAACTTGTGGGAGTCAATCACTTTTAGTAAGTAAAGGATATGTGAAAGATGACCAAGAACAAAATAACTTCAATATTTTCATTAATGGATATCTTTAATTTCTCCAAGTACTGATATTTTTTAATTTCACTATGTCAGATTTCAAACTCATAAATAAACTTAGATATAGCATTACTTAATAGTTATCTGCTATTATATTTATCTACTTTACAAATAGATCATGAGCTTCTCAAGGGCAGAAGTGTTGTCCAATGTTTACCTAGCACTTAGTGCGATGTCTTGGACATAGTTGGTACTTAGTAAAGTTTATGGACAAATAATTTCAGGTACATCATATGTAAGCAATTTCATTCTATTACAGCATCTTAGCACCAGAAGAAATCATCAAAATTATCTAGTCTAACTCTACCATTTTACAGAAAAAGGAATACCTATTCAGAGAGGCAGGGTACCTATTTGATGAGCACAAAGCTCCCCAGGTCTCTCAACTCTTATTCCAATTTTGAGAGTTTAGAAAATTTGAGATTTCCGAGTATTAAATCTTTGATAACAGGAAATGAGTTTCAAGGTGTGCTATGATACATATAAATTCAATTCAATGTTCAGGTGTCAGAAACCAGGTACCAGGAGTTCAAATTAAGACATATAGAGAGGGCTGAACACTAACTCAGTGATACATGTTCTGCTTTTGAAAGTCTCCACTACCTTTCTGTAGAGGAACACCTTGGCTTCTGTGTCACATAGAAAGCATAGCCCTATTGGAGAGTATAACATAATAAGAACTATTATTCTGGATTTCTGATAGAAAAATATCTCTAATTTGTAAGTAAAATTCTCTAATGAGAACATCAAAAGGGTTACATGGAAAACAGGTGTTACTTGTGACAGAGACTGCTATTTACCAGTGTGTCCGTCTTCTTCCTGGAACACAGCTGGCCCACATTTCCCAGTGTTCATGGCTTTGAGGTGTAACCATGTGATTTAGTTTAACCAGTTGAATGCAACCAGAAATGAGATACAGCACTACCAGCATTTATCATAAAACTGACCTCCGTTTGCTCATTCTGATATACAGATTCCTAGGACAAACTTCTAAGTCACATGTTAAAGTTACCAGGAACATCAGTAGCCTCAGTTATGAATGACTATGAGGATCAAGGGCTGCCTATTGACCAGAAACTCCCTTGCAGCACACAATGCCACTGTTTTCAGCCTCTTGTATATTGCAGGGACATTTGTTCTAGGAATTAGTGTTACTTTTCTCTCAAATTTCTGTGATAGAGAAAAATACATCATTTCTATCAGCTAGAAAACATTCAACATCTGGACTATGGAGCGGCAAAATGAGTATATTCTTCTACACTGACTTTCTTCACAGTTGCTCTTAGATATATAAGCATCTAGCATAGATAGTATTCATTTAACACCACCACCATAAGCTAATTAAGGTTCCATTTTGCCTCATCCCATAGGGCAATGGTTCTCTAGTTTATCAGAATCACCTTGAAGGCTTATTAAGCCAGATTACTCATCCTTTTTCCAGAGTTTCTGATTTGGATACAGTCTGATAATTTGAATTTGTGACAGATTCCAGATGAGGCCCCTGCAGTCAGTCAAGGGACTACCCTTTGAGAAGCACAGCTATAGGGCTTCTAGATTACTCCAAAAAATGTGACCCAATAGTTTCACACACTAGCCATCTATAATAAGCTGTCATCCTCTGGAAGTGGTACTATCTCTGTGGCAATACACCTGATGCAATTCTGAAAGGGAGACAATTGCAGGATCTAATTGCAACCGCTTAGCTAATAAGGAGGTGTTTCTCACTGTCAAAATTGTCAAAAACAGCACTTGTGTTCTGATGGAGTGCAGCCTGTTTGGAGTTGGAAAAATTAGCTGACAGGTAAGTCAAGTCCTCCTTACGTAATTAAAGGTAAGGTTAAAGCTCATCTGAAGATGAGAAGAGGAAATGAGATGTTGAAGAAAAAAAATATCTGTAGGCCACAGACCTGGAGATATAAAACATTATTATTAAAGATTTACCAGAAGAAAAAACAGAATCTCACCCTGGCATGAGGGGAAGCAGCCAGCCAGTTCACCACCAGAAATTCATTAGAAGTTGTTGCAAAAAAAAAAAAAAAAAAAAAAAAAAAAAAAAAAAAAAAAATCAACTCCAGCCCAAAGAGAAAGGCTTCTCTCTGCTATAGCACAACTTTACCTTCCAGGTGCCACCAAGATCATTTACTTCAGATAGCAGCAACTTTCTAACTGCTCCAATTTGTTGATATTTTGTCTGCAAGACAGTGGCATCAGCCTGCAAGGGATGCTTCCAGCCATGCAGCTTGACCAGGCAGGGCATGTGCAGAGACAGACTAACAGCAAGATTCCTGTGCAGCAGCTATGTGATGAGGTGAAGTGGGACCTATGCAAGCAGGGAGCATGAAGTCAGTCTTCAAAGATCCACTGAAGCCAAACTTCAAATATAGTGACAGAGCTGTGGATTGCTGGGGGAAAAAACACTGACAGACAGGCAAGTCTTGTTTACAAGGTTCTAAGAAAGAAAAGCCTTCAAAGCAGAGGCTTGGAGAGACGTGGAATCTAAGAGGCAGACTTGAATAAACATTGACAGTGCTGTAAACAACCAATCGCATCTTTATTTGGAAAAGCAAGTAAAGGTTACACATCAGTCTCTAGTTGAATTAAAGGACAATAATTATTGTTAGCAATATCCTCAAGGTAAAGGATCACAAACTGAAAATTTTAAAGGAAAATACTACTAAAGGAATATTGTATTAAAATGATACATATTTAATGATAATTAAGAGTCTATATTTACATAGTGCTCTGAAGTGTTTCAAATAATGTTATGTCAACTAATCTTCAAAATGACCCTGTGAGGTAGGCACATTAGCCCTATTTTACAAATGAGACTGTTCTGGCATTAATATCCAAAATTTCCAACTTCACTAATTTCTTCTCACTTCAGAAGTCTTTATATCCTAACCCAAATAATATATCAAATCTAATCTGCAGTAAACAGCATCTAAGAAAATCACATTTTGCAATTGCCCTCTGCAGTATAGCAAATATATTAAATAGATGCTTTTTTTCACAATGGCATTTGAAACCACCTTCTTAATATGAATGGAAAATTTTAGACAATTACTGGGATTCACGAAAGAAAAGAGTATCTGCTGGGCTGAATGCTGCCTGGAAGACTGACCTTATTTATTCAAAAGATTATATATACACACAAATACACATAAAATATTTTGAATAAGGTGTGTATATATACATAGTAAATATATATATTTACTCAAGAGAGCTATATGTATACATAGTATATAAGTGTATATACACCATGTATATAGTGTGTATATATATATATATACACTGTGTACATATGTGTATACATATATTCACACATATACAGACACATATGTGTGTGTATTTATACACACACAGATATATATACAGACACACACGTGTGTGTATAACTTTTCTCTCTCTCTCACAGTGTCAAACAGTCCCTCTCCTATAGCAGCTGGTATTAAAAGGTGAACCCTTGTATTAAAAACCTGCCTCTCTCCAGAGTTTTGCTCTGTAAATGTTGCCTGCCTTGTTTGTGGGGGCTATATAACTACACCGCACCAGCAGCAGCAGTACCATAGCCATCCCTATCATCATTGTCATTATCATCATCATTCTTTCCCACCTATTACATCTAACGGAGCTCATTTAAACCAGAGCAAACACCAGAGAAGGTGTGTTAGTTAACTCAGTACACAAAGGCTATTTAGAGCCATGAATGAAAAAACCAGAAATACTGAAGATCTCTTAGAATCTTCATTAACGGATAATGGTTATATAAACGGGAATGCTTGGAAAGATGGATAGGCAATCCATATTTATCTTTACAAAATTATGTTCATATAAATGCTGCTCTTTATGTAGAAGCAGTGTCGCATAATGGTTAAGTCTGCTGATTCTTGAGCCAGACTACCTAGGTTGAAAACTCAGCTCTGTCACTTTAGCTGTGTTGCCTTAGACAGCTTAAACTGCCAGTTCTTCATTTTCTTCACCTGTAACATACTAACAATAATAGTATAAGAATAGGTGAATCAGTTTGACCCACTGTGTAAGTAGTTGTATTAGTATTATTTTAAAACTGCTACAGTCATGGCTTGCAGAATCTTTCAATGGAGCTTAGCCTCCATGACTTTTGGATACCATGAAGCCTCTGCTCACAGTCTGTGACTCCATCCCCACCAACTGTTTTCCAAGTAGACTAGTGTTGTGCTATTAGAATTCTGAGCTGGTTTTGAGAGGCCAGTATGATGAGACCATTCCTAAACATTTTTTTTTTTTCACGTGGGGATGAAGAGTGAATTTCTAAATAGAAATCAAAGGTGATAGAAAAATGATACTATCTGCTTTCATCTACGAAAAGACAAATTCTGGGGTCTCCGTTTGCGTCAGAAATCATTTTCAAGATATCTCACTATATTACTACATACTATAAAATGGGTTGGTACTCTGTCGTGGGACTTTTGGAGGAGCCTATTTACATGAGTAACTGAAAAGCTGTATAGGAATAAATCTATCTATAAAAAAAGATTCCAGTTGAAAAAGCTGATTATTAAAAAAATGAAGATTTCAGGGGCATCATTGTTGGGGGACACAGCTGTAATTTTGATGATGAATGAAATGCTCTCTGACCCAACTCCATAAAATCATATTTGAATCTCTTGGGTGCTTGAAAGTTGTTGGCAGTTTGGGGAGGGGGGCATATCAATAAGAAATGAGTTTTAAAAAACTGAACAGAGGATACTGAAAGGTTAAGAGAGCATTTGGTATAATCACAAAACATGGCTCAAATTGCAGTAAAGAGTACTTAGGCTATTTCAACAAGGTGATCAATTATTGGAACATGTATGGTTTCAACACAACTCAGAGCAACTGAAGAGCTCTAAATACGGGAGACTTGGAAACCACTGACAGGAACAAGGCATAGGACAACATATGATGGTTAAGATGACTACAGGAGGGAGCACACACAGAGTATGTTCCATAACTTATTCCTTCTGCCGTGTTCAGAAACAAATCAGTGAACTCTTTCTTTTATTGAGAAAAACTAAGCTACATAATTTTTAAGAATAATGATCTCCTTGAGTCATAATAATGAATTTGGAATATTATATAATATGAAATTTCTTAGTCCTATCTGCTCTGGGCATCTCCTATTTTACAAAGGAGGGATTTGAAAGAGATTAGAGGGATCCTAAATTTGGGTATAGAACCAAAGAAAACATTGTTTATTATTATTATGGCTAACCTTTGAAAAAGCCATTAAGTTATAATGTATTCCATTAAAGCATTCATATTCTCACCTGCTCACTCCTTTTTTGGACAGCTAAATACATTGCAAGGTGTTTAACTCAAAGGAACACAGGAGTAACTGGTAATGGGACTAGATATATCTGTAGATAATTGTGTTACCCTCATGTGATTTTGATGCCATTGTTTAGTGATAGGCTTTAGTGTACCTTAGCAGGTGATGAGATCTTTGAAACTGCATACTTTGGGTTACGAATTAAAATTTACATTGCTTTCAATGTATACAAGCATTATATAAAGAATACTGCCAAGCCTTGGATATATTTGAAGTACACTAAAAAATTGAGCACTGGAAATGACTTCTTATAATCTCCTCCAATCCCTTCATTGCACACGATGAAATTAAATCCAGGAGATGTTAAGTGACTTTCCTAAATAACCTGTGTGACAGAGCCCACTTTGAGTCTGGCTATTCAGCTTTTCCCCAAACATGATGCTGACTGAATGTGTTGGTGAGAGAATATTAAGGGTCACTCTGTCTCAATATAGAAAACCAATTTCTATGAGCCTAGTTAGGGGTCGGTAGCAATTGCTTAAAACTGGAGAAAACAGTATCTACACATTTAGAGTGGTGGAAATGGGAAGGAAGATATTAAGACATATTTAAAAATGCTCATAATTGCATGGGTAATAGGAAGTAATGGACAGAAGGAGATAGAGCATTTGAAATAAGAAGATGAAGTATACTAGTGTTAAAAGTACAGATACATTATTTTCATGGGATGCTTGTGGCTGAAATTCTATACCCAAATTAACATGTTGGAACTGAGAGAGACAATAATTCCCCTTATTATGATATGAAACTAGTTTTCCTCAAAACTGACACCAAAAGCAGATATTACCAATGAGGCTTCTTTATTCTTTAATGAAACCTAGAAGCAAAAAACAAACACTAGAATGCTTTTTTTAATGATCTATAAAAAGGTGTTTATAACTGCTCCCTATGATAGACATTTACAGCATGAATTAGAAAGTGGGGCCTGGGGAAACAGGAGTCTGACAAAAGTAGCTGCAGAAATTAGCTGTGTGTAACAAAATTCAACCCCACATCCTGGTGGTAGAGGGAAATCCAAAGAAATCAATCAAAAATGTTATTTAATTTTAGAAAAGGGAACAGTCACAAAATGACATCATTAGTAAAGAAAAACTACAAATAAATATATATAATGCATTAGATAACTTAAAGGTCTTGAAAACTTCAAGCCTTGAGTAAATGTGGGTTTTGGAAAAAAAAATAAAGACAAAGCTTGTAAAATGTCATTTATTACCCATACGTAATCTACAAGAGGTATTCCAAGGCAAAGGGAAAACATAAAAAATACAGAATATACATATTAAAAAAAGAAACAAGGAGGGTCACAAAATACTTCAAATAAAGCTTGAGTCCCAAAATAAATGCGGAAGTGGTACACATGACAGTTTAAAGAGCCTAATAAAAGTTATTTTTTTAAAAAAAATATTTTAGGTTCAGGGGTACATGTGCAGGTTGTTCTACAGGTACACTCATGCCATGGGGGTTTGTTGTAAAAATTATTTTGTCACCTATGTCCTAAGCCTAGTATCCAATAGTTATTTTTTTCCTTAAGTGCAGCAAAGGGAGGGAGGGGATCAGGTGAGAATCCCCCAAACTCTCTGGCCACAAAGGTGAGGATGCATACTCAGGGTACAAAGGTAAAACTTAGGAAACCGTATTTTTTGTCTCAGTCTTTTTCAAGGTCATTATCAGTTTCATATTTTAAAGGGAAAGTAAGATCAAAGGATGCTATATACATATGATCTTTGAAAACAAATTGACAAACCAAATGTAGATGAGTCATCCTTGCTGGATAACATCCATCTACAAATTCTAAAAGTAACACAAAGGTGGGACCTTGAGATTGTAGATCAATTTAGATGTGCTTTTAAACTGCCACATTCTAGATAATTTGAGATTTGTCAGAAAGATTTTCCCACAACCAGTCATCGAAGAGAAGCCAAGTGAAACTTTCTCTCATAATGAAGTCAAATCTCAGTGAAAAGCATTAAACATATGATGCTCAGCCCCAGTTAGAAGCAGCGCAGTAAAGAAGGAACACTGGGCTGGAAAGGAAAAGATCATATCTTGCTATTCCACCATCTAGCATTGTATCCCACTTAAATTATTGAAACTTCTAAAGTCTCAGTTTCCTCATTATTAAAGGGGTATAATAATCCCTAACCAATACAAAATAAATAGAAATAGGAATTTAAGGAAATAACAATTGTGACTGTCAAATAGCAATATCTAATATTTTTTAGAGTTGTCTCTACATTGCCAGGCATTGTACTAGATGTTTTACATGCAATTATCATATTGCAGGTGTTCAATACTTTTAGCTTACTTTCTTCCCCACAGAATATTCTTGGGATCCAAATAAGTTAGCGTATCTGAAAATACTTCATAAAGTGTAAATTGTTGTGAGCATATAGGTAGTTATGAAAAGATCATGGGATCTATTAACATGGATGTATCACTGAACTGGCAACCAAATGTAAGCTATTGAAGAAAAACCAACATGGGTTCTGTAAGATGAAATAACACTGGATTAATTTGCTAGCCAATATCCTAAGGTTGTTTAAAACCACTATGATTGTGAAGCAAGAACAAATTAATTGTGTATGCCATCATGTAATATCTTCCTATTTTAAAAATAAAAGCACTCACCAAAATGATATTCAAAATAGAGCATTGATGAATAAATTATGACATGAGACACTAGGCAACCATAAACAGAAATATGGTAGGTGAATATTTAATAATAGAGAAAAAAATTTCATAATATGCTATTGAAAGAAAAAAGTAAACCATAAGGTATATGTAAATCATAATCCTAATTTTGTAACTTATGAATATATATTTTGCGGGGGAGAATCTGGAATGGTATACAACAAAAAAATGTAATAGAAGCTTTTGTGGTATTGAGAAACTGATTAATTTTCATTTTCTTCCTTGTGCTTTTCTGTGTTTTCTCATTTTGCTATAATGAACACATTAATTTGTAGTGAGAAATATTTAAAAATACAAATGATTTTTTAAACCATACCACGGAAAACCCTAGCTTCTTCACTCATTCTAAGAATATAAAAAAAGCAAGCTTTGCTTCAGAATGCAATGGGAAGTACTTCAACGTTCCTTCAGTGTTGCCAAGGTTTATTTAACAATATTTTCTCACCATATATTATACAAGAACAGAACTAAACAGATGGTCTACATCGAAAACTCAGCAATCTAGGAAAAGCTATCCTCACTCTACCTATTCATCATATACTACATTGTATATATAACATACACACACACACACATACATAACTCCTTATCATCTTCTTAATAACATACATGCCTAAATCTTTCATAGATCGCACATGTCAAAGTTATCGTACAAGCCACACCCACATCTGTGTGTGTGTGTTTGTTTTCAAAATATGACAGGAATACTCACACTCATTGCATGACCCTACTGACTTTAAAAATTACATTCTCACATATTTACATATTTGTAGATTTTATCCAAAAAAAATCTATACAACTTAGAATTTCCAAGGAACAAAGGCAAGGCTTGAATTTGACTCTGTATTATGTATGCAAATGGTATCTTGACATGGAATTAGTCTTCCAGAAGCAACATTTCCTTTGTGTCACTTCCTTCCTGGACCAATCAATGGTCCTTTATTTCTTTCAGGATGAAGAACAAATGGTTCAGCCTGGCATCCAAGGTTCACCTTGTGTCTCCAGGCTTCCTTGGCAATACTTCCCAATATAAACCTTTAACTCCACTCAGGCCAGAGTCTATACTATAACTCATATACAGAAAGAACATTATTTTCTCTGTCCTTTGTTCGTGTTACTTTTCCCAATGGAAATATACTTCATCTTTTACTTCCCCCTATAAATTCTCCTATCCTTCAATACTAGGCGTAAGTCCATGTCCATACTACATTTCCATCTCCTGATTTCTCTCAATTCATTTTCTGAAAATTCTGCTTTATACTTTATCACACTTCATCTATAGATCTTAGGAAACTATTTCTTAAGAATACTAGACACTCAAAAATGTCATACTGAATTAAGCTCAAATGTCCAGTGGTATACACTTTTATAGAAATAAGGTTTAATATGTACCAGAAAAGAGCTGATAATATGATTTTATTGACTTAATTATAAACAAATGGTGCTGCTACCAATTTTTTTTTTAAGTTTGGCTTTTTAAAATCTGGCTATAAAATTAGGTCAGCAAGATCTCCTTGAAAATATTTTGTTGGGAATTAGTCTCTTTGTATGTATTTGAATGTAATAAAATGGTATTTCTTTAAAAATAGTATTTAATTCAGCCGTTTTGCTAATTAAGACTAGACTTCTCCCAAATCAGAATAAAATCATAGACTCATTTAATTTTTTGAGCTCAAAGACACCTTAGAGATTATTTCCAGAATCAGAGAGTAACTTGCCCAAGGCCACATAGGTGGTTAGTCAAACATGACTTTTCTTTTAATTCTGTAAGTCATTCTCTTTTATATTATTGTTTAGGGTTGGCAGCATGATATAAGGAAAAGAACCTGCATTTGGAGACAGAGGCACAGGATTCATTCAAAGCCAAGCTTGGTTTTACTTGCATTAAGCCTCTTTACTCAGCTAAAGAGTGGAAATTATAGAACATCACCTCACGGAGTTGTTGGTAATAGTAGGTAACAGGTGATAGGCAATTCTATGCACAGCCACTTTAAACTGTAAAGCTTGTATCCCCTGTCTAACCTGCAATGGTGGTTTACACACCTACATGCAAGAGATCCTCTGTGAACTAAGCCCTGTTGATTCCATCCCTGAATCTCTCTTCTGTGGCCTCACCTCCAATGCCACAATCTTAGTCTAAACCAACATTTTCTTTCTTGTTACACAGTGAAAGCCTCTGACTTAGCTTCTTCCCAATCACTCATCCTTTTCTCACACTGCAGCCTGAGTCCTCTTCTAAAAACTCCTACTTCAGGTGGCACTTTTCTGCTTTAAAACTCATCAATGCTTTCCCTCAATTTCCCCTTGGGACTAAATCCCATATTCTTGCAATGTCCCTAAAGGCCCTGCAGTGTTGGGCTTACTTAATTCCTCCAAACTTACCTTCTGTCACTTTCCTCTTTGGTCCTTACACTCCTTCTGTTCCTTCAGTTCCTGGATTATGTTGGTCTCTTTCATACCTTAAAGCCTTGGCAAGACTTCTCTTTGCTGTTAAAGCTCTCTCTACCCGCCTCTGCACATAGCTAACTCCTACTCATAATTTAAACTCCAATTACATGTTAATTCCTTAAGCAAAGCCTTTCTTAACTCCCCAGACTAAACAGAGTCTCCCTAAAATATAATCTCATAGTACCCTAAACTCTCCTTCTTTAGGTATTATTATGGTGGCAATTAATTTATTATATTTTATGTGTCTGTCTCCCTTGCTATAAGGTTTATGAATGTGTTTGCTTAAGGCTTAATAAATATTTATGGAAGGAAGAAAGAAAAAAATAAACAATAAATGGAAGTCTATTGGTTGTTTTTCTTGCATATACCCCACTTTCCTCACTTTCCTATATTCTATGTCTTGTATATACCCTAGCTAGCTGAAATAACTACCCATTCATCACACTACACATATCGTACAAACAAAAATAACTTTAAACCCACAGAATGCCCACTGTTTGCCTTCCTCCTCATCACAAACCACATTATTGCCTAATGGGAAAGATAGGAAATTAAAATTTCAGTAACAAAACCATAGTTGTTACTAGGAGCAGTTTCAAGCCTGCATCTGTTATGCCGGCACAGGTTTGCATCAGGTCAGTAGAATTGTCTTATCTCTGTTACTTGAGGCAGAAATCATCAGGCACTTTCTTTCCATTCCCGTGTAGAGAGAGCATCCCCAGTGGAAAGCTGACCTGGTCGTGTGGGCTGTCTGGACTCAACCGACCCAGTCAGAATGTCCCTGATAATTTGTCAGAGGCAGCTACTCTGGGTTTCCTCCTAGCAGCTTGCCGTTCTCTCCTTAGGAGATAGAATCACAAATATCTCCTCCTGGGAGTAGGATATACCTTCTAGGTCTGCCAGGTTGGAGGAAGGAGTTATCACAGGAGGTGGAAAAATAAACCTCTCTTCCTGCCCAACCTTGGGAGTACAAGATTGTCTTCCAAAAGAGAGAAAAGAGGGCAGGTCCCTGAATCAGGGAAGACATTCATATAAATTATTGTTTCCTCATCAAACACTTGGCATTCATTCAGTTTAAAAACTAAGTTGTATTGTTGGCTTAAATGTGACCAATTCTACACTTGAAATAAGGCCCTATAAATAGTTCTCAAGAGAAGTCCTTGACATAATTGATAGTCAATTGAAGGCAAATACTAATTCTACATGTCAACAATGCCAGCATATTTCCTTGCATAACTTCCTATTTGTTTCTGACTTTTTTCACACTACAATTAGAAAGAAGAAACATAGAAGAAGAGACGGTATGAAGGTTATTTGAGCAGCAGAGTTCTGGTTGGCTGACACCCTTGGCGAGATTCATTAATCTTGGAGATTCTCACTCTCATTTACTAAACAACAGTGATTCACACAGAGTTACATAGCCACAGTGGCAAAGTTAATTGGAATCTAGTCCCCCTAACATTTCTTCCTTCCTTCAGCAACTCCTCAATACTGCAAGCTAAAATATTAAGTGAGACTGTCATAATCTTATGAAAGGGAAAACAAACAAAGGGTGTTAGCACAGAATTAAAGGTGGACATGTTTCATTTTATTTTGTTTTGTGTTTGGCTTTATCCCTTTGAGCAAAACAAGAAGGCTGAGGTAGTTTATGTAACCCTGTATCAATACTGGTATCTTTATTCAGCATGAAATTAGCACTGGGAGCTCAATGTGGCTTTTACCCAAGTCCAGAGAAAGAAAGAAAGGATGGAGGAAGGGAGAAAGAGACAGCTATGGATACTGGTAAATTCTGTTCAGTTAGTGGCAAGCAGCCAGATAATCCCTTTTAATTTTACTCTTTATTTCATCTGGCAGAAGCAAATATTGCATTTTCTTAAAGCTTTAAAACTTTAAAAGTATGCATAATGACATGTGACAGGCACTATTATCCCAATCCAGTAAACGAGGAAACTGAGACTCCCGTAAGAGTATTATCTATGTTTTATCAGGAATTATGAGTGAATTTAAGACCAGTGTCTAAGTTGTCTAATGTGTACCTCAGTGTTCCTTCCACATGATGATCTTTCCAGCTAAGTGTCCAGATGAGCACTGCTTATGTTGGCAGCATAAAGGCTTTTAAGTAAAGAAGATAGAGAATACAAGAAAATCATGAGTGGCGGAGAGGTAATGGTACACAACGAAGATTCACTTAAGAAAAATATTTCTATATTCCTCATTTCAAATATGCCAAGCATATTTGAGAGGGTAGAGAGGTATACAGTGACAAAAATGTACTGTGTATGCAACTATGATTTAAAAAGATCTTCATGTTAGAAATATTTTTATGTGCTAGAAGACACTGTGGCTTCAGGATCTGACCTGAATTGTGTAAAAGGAGTCATAGACTTCTGACGTTGACAGTTATCAAATGAAATAAGAAAAGAAATCCAAAGACTTCTCATCAATTGCTTTACTTCCAGGCTGTACTGTGCTTTTCTAGATTAACAAACTATACTAAATAACTTCCACAAAAATATATCATATGTTGTTTTCAGCAGTCATGGTAATTTGAGCCGGGGGTTTTTGTTATAAGTAATAATCATCACTGAAAGCTTGTGACAAGGTCTGGTCCACCACCAATAAAATCTAGAGGACTACACTCAATAAACGGTAAAGTCTGTATTGTTCAGAATGTTAATGTTACTATTATTATTGTTATTATTTTGAGAAAGGATCTCACTCTTGTCTCGCAGGCTAGAGTGCCATGATGTGGTAACAGTTCACTACAGCCTCAATTTCCTAGGCTCCTGTAGTCCCCCGACCTCAGCCTCCCAGATAGCTAAGACTACAGGTGCACATCACCATGCCAGGCTATTTTTTTCTATTTTGTAGAAACAGGGTCTTTCCATGTTGCCAATGCTCATCTTGAACTCCTGGGCTCAAGTAATCCTTCTGCATTGGCCTCCCAAAGTGTTGGGATTACAGGCAAGAGCCACCATGCCTGACCTATTACTATTTTTAAGTAGGTAAGGTCAAACACTTATTTGGAATGCAATTTTTTTTTTTTTTTTTTTTTTTTGAGATGGAGTTTCACTCTTGTTGCCCAGGCCGGAGTGTAGTGCCACAATCTCAGCTTACTGCAAGCTCCACCTTCTGGTTTCAAGTGATTCTCCTGCCTGAGCTTCCTGAGTAGCTGGGATTACAGGTGTCCGCCACCATGCCTGGCTAATTTTGTGTTTTAGTAGAGATGGAGTTTCACCATATTGGCCAGGCTGGTCTTGAACTCTGGATCTCATGATCTGCCGGCCTCAGCCTCCCAAAATGCTGGGATTACAAGCATGAGCCACCGCACCTGGCTTTTTTTTTTTTTTTTTTTTTTTTTAGGG
>NW_016819633.1:371050-375188 GCF_001698545.2 Rhinopithecus bieti | reverse complement strand
TTTTTTTTTTTTTTTTTTTTTTTTGAGATGGAGTTTCACTCTTGTTGCCCAGGCCGGAGTGTAGTGCCACAATCTCAGCTTACTGCAAGCTCCACCTTCTGGTTTCAAGTGATTCTCCTGCCTGAGCTTCCTGAGTAGCTGGGATTACAGGTGTCCGCCACCATGCCTGGCTAATTTTGTGTTTTAGTAGAGATGGAGTTTCACCATATTGGCCAGGCTGGTCTTGAACTCTGGATCTCATGATCTGCCGGCCTCAGCCTCCCAAAATGCTGGGATTACAAGCATGAGCCACCGCACCTGGCTTTTTTTTTTTTTTTTTTTTTTTAAGGAGCTAAGTTTCTCCTGTATCTTAAACAGACAGCCATCATCGTGTAGTCAATGTTCATCATTGACTCAGTTCTAGGTTACCAATGTTGCTGGAAACAATGGAGATAACATCAAAAATCCTACCTAGCAGAAAACTATACCTTATGGATGGTGCTTTAAATCTTTTAAAATTACTTGGGTAAGTCAATTAGAAATAAGCCAGGCACAGTGGCTTACACGTGTAATACCAGTGCTTTAAGAGGCCAAGGCCAGAGCATCTCTTGAGGCCATGAATTCAAGATCAGCCCGGGCAACACAGTAAGATCCCATTTCTACAGAAAAGAAAAATAAAAAACAAAATTAGCTGGGAATGGTGGTGTGTACCTGTAGTCTAAGCTACTTGGGAAGCTGAGGTAGCAGGATCCTTTGAGCTAGGAAGCTTGAGGTTACAGTGAGCTATGATCATGCCACTGCACTCCAGCCTGGGTAATGGAGACAGTGCCTCTTGAAAAGATCTTTTAATTACTTGCCGTTGCACTTAATATTAAAAACAACATGCATCTTGGACTCTAAAATATATTTCCTGAAGGGTATCATTTTTATTCTTTGCCAGAGGCACCTGTCAAAAACCTCTAAAGAGATTTCACCAACTTGTTTTGGCTGGAACCATTCGGAGGAGGTTGGGGAGTGTCACTGTGAACAGTTTAGACAGAGCTCTTAAGGGAAGCCTCATAGTAGTTAGACAGAACATTCCCATCCTAGGCATTTCTGCTGCTCCATCACTAATCAGCGGCAGCAACCCCTCCTCTCTGGGGTTGGGATTGGGGGTTTGTCGGCTAAGCTGCCTCTGCTGCAGTGTTACTACATTCTTCTCTTCTCCTGGCTACTAAGCAGCCCAAATATGGCTGCAGGCAGAAGACAAGGAAACCTTCATGCCCAGATGAACCAGAGAGATGCGGGTGGGATGGGCCAAGTGGAATCCATCTCTTCTGCAGTCCCGAAAGGGCACAGGGCTACTGCCATCCCAGATGCCAAGGGGAGAAAATAGAACCAACCTCAGAGCAAAGCAGTGGCTGCTCTCTGGCTCTGGATCTGGAGCACGAGAAAGAAGAGACAGATGCCAGATGACAAACAGACCTGGCCAGATCTAAGCCAATGAAGCAGGGTCTCAAACTAAGCTGGGAACAAATGGAGAGTCCCAAGAAAAGTGTTTTTGTTTTAGTTTGTGTATGTGTGTGTGTGTTTGCTTTCTTTGCTTAATCAAAGTTACAGGTAAATGTGATGATATTAGTACAATCATGAATATCTAAAAAACTTTCTTCTGGAACCCTCAGACCCTTTATCAACAGAGATGTCATTAATATAAACTACAGTTGCCAGGGTATCAAGGATAAAAAGTGGCTGGGCCAGTATGTAACCTTCTTGCCATCTCGTCATTGCACAAAAGGTTAGAAGTTCTCCCTACCAACATCACAAGGGCATTGCATAGATGAATATACTCAAGTATATCAAAGTACTCTAGGATATGTGGAAAAAGAACACCAGAAAATAAACTATGGTTTTTATTCACATGTAAATATATCTTGACTAATGTATCTTTTATGATCTATTTCAAAATAATGATAATTATTACATCATTCATGAAAAACAGAACATAATTATTACTGAACCTCACGAATATATGCCTGACTTGCCCATGGTCACAAAATAATGACTTAGACTAAATAGCCTTTTTCTCATGGGGCCAGCACAAATCATCTGTAAATATCCCTCCACCTCAGAACCACCTAGCCTCAAATACTTACATTAAACCTTCTTGAACAAATGGATTCTAATTAAAAATGAACACCAAGAACAGCATTCATCTGTGAATCCATGAACATAAGAGTAAGAAGCAGCAGAAGCAACTGTGCTGAAGAATGGAGATAGTAAACAAGGGATGGGGCCAATTGAAAAGGGCCACATACTCTGACACTGAGGAGTGTGTACATGTCTGCCCACATGTATGTATGCTCAAGGGAGAGGAAAGCATGTTGTCAGGAAGCAGTTCAAGCCCTGCCATGATGATGGCAGGAGATAATGTGTATGGCAGTTGTTTGTGAGTGATCCCCATGTTTCTTAGCGTCATCCAGCTGCACTGCCTTCTTCTCCTATCCCATTACTCAGTATTACTGCTGCCTAGTGTGTGCCACACACTGGGGGATCCCAAAGCTTGAGAACTGAGGCTACTTCCCACAATGTGCTAAACTCTATTTAGCAAAATGTTGAAAACTCCCCTTTAGAAAGAATAATATACACTGGGAGGAAAAGCTATCTGCTTTGCCCAAATGAGACCAGAAAATTCAGAGAATTGTTACTATAGTTTACTATGTTATTACTGAAAAAGACTGTAGGGCTTTATTTTTTTTAGTAGAAGATCTCCTGAAATATAATTACCTGGTTTCGTGTTCCATTACACCTTCCTCATCCTTTAGAAGTCTCTTTCACTCATGAGACCCCATGGCTGAGTAATGAATATCCCATAGTTTTACTCAAACTTAAGAGAAGCACGTATTCGTGACACCAATCTTAGCATTTTATCAGAAGAGCTAAATTCCTAGAGTTAAATGGAATAGGAAGGAAAGGAATTAACCTCTGCTGCTGGCATAGTACAGTCACGATGCTAATGTCTCAGTATGAAAAAGCTGAATTGCAGCAATATCTGAAATCACAGAGAAAGTCCTGTGAGCTTTGGAGGAAAAAAAATGTGAAGAAAGAAAATGTAAAAAGCCAAAGGTAGGTTGGGATTCTATTTTTCATGCAGACATGCTTAGTAGAAGAATCCTATATTGCAAGAGCTCACAAATTAGATGGGAGAGGAATGGGTCAGTGAGTTCTGAGATGAGGAAGTTTTTAGAACCTGTAACTTGTAATTGTATTATGGGTGAGTTCCAGCTGTTCCCCTAAGCGTATTTTAAAATACAACTTCAACATAGTATTTATTCCCTTGCAATGCTTCAACTAGTAAACAGCCAGGGAGTCGAGTCTATTTTCATTTAGCAAGAGGGCTTTATAGCTACACAAAATATCCCCCAGCAATGAAAAATGAAACCCACAAATGTAACATTAGCAACCAGCTGTCAGAAAAAAATCAGCAGTAGGATTGCCAGTCTGGTCATTTCATGCCAAGTGTTCATGAGAGGGAGTGTATGTGTGTTTATGTGTGCTTGTGCACATTGTGTGTAAATGGAGTGTGTTCAGCAGCATGAGAGATGTGAGCGGGTGCATGTCCTAATGATGGCAGAATGCCCGGACGTGAAGATGGAGTGGAACCGTCAGTGGTAGAGCAATATAGCATAGACTCTCTCTGGCTAATTGTGCAAGCTTCTCTCATGAGCAGGAAGAGTGAGAAAGGAGGATTAAAAAGACAATATATTTTTATGTTGGAATTACTTCGTGTATTATAGGTATATTTAACATACGAGAGGGCTCTGGGTGTCAGCTTGTAAGTGAAATGCACACACTATGTATGTATTTTCATTCTTAACCTTCATGAATTCATTTTACAACCTCCCCAAAATACAGAGACCTACAATCCCCTCAAAGTAAACACCCAGCGCTAGCAATTTTGTCCTGCAAGCACGAAACACATTGACCATTATGAACCAGCACAGCTATCAACCCGTGAATTCTCATATTCACTCTCTCTCTCGCTCGCTGGCTCTCGCTCTTCCTCTCTCTCCCCTCTCTCCCTCCCTCCCTCTTCTCCTCCCCCCCGTGTCCCCCTCCCCCCACCCCACTCACCGTTCCCTTCCCTCCCGCATCCCTCCTCCATCTCGGGCAGAAGAATCTG
>NW_016819633.1:337736-368377 GCF_001698545.2 Rhinopithecus bieti | reverse complement strand
CCTCCCCCACCCCACTCACCGATCCCTTCCCTCCCGCATCCCTCCTCCATCTCGGGCAGAAGAATCTGTTGGGGCTATTTTGCAGAGAGATACAAGTACCAGGTGCCAAGCGGATACCTAGCCTCCTCCTAAACTTAATGCCAATTCCCTCCTGAAAGAGGAGGAATGCAGTGATATCAGCACCGGGGACACGGGGACAGCGAACACCACCGCGGCGCTTGGAGTTTACAGAGGAGCAACCCCAGCTCCGTGGCCACCAGCTCGCGCAAAAGCCCCTGCCCCACCAAGAGACACACACACACACACACACACACTCACACACACACCAAGCCGCTCTATCCCGACCCCGTTCACGCGCGCACACGCGCGCGCACACACACACACACACTCTCACACACAAGCCCTGGCTTTGGATTTCCCCATCAACACCGATGTTGCAGCAAGTCTGTCCGCACACTCCCCCACGCCTCGGGACCCAGCCTGGGCGCAGAGCTGTCAGGGCAGGGAGCGCACCGCAGGACTTGTAAATAAGCCCTGTTCCATCCAGAATCGGAGCGCTTCTTACTCCACCGACCACCCCGGAGCCCGGCGGCAGGGAGGAGGGGGCGCAAGGGGGTCCGGGAATCCTCCCCCTACCTTGCAATGAGAAGAGGGACAGGAAAAAGCCCAGCACCCAGACGCTGTGCAGCCAGTAGGTCCTCATGTCTCCGCTGCGCTCGATGCTCCCTCGCGCGCTCCTGCTCTCGCCTCTTCCGCTCGCGCTCTCTCTAGTAAAACGCGACGCTCCTTTCCCTCGGTTTCCCTCTGGGTTCTCCTGGCTCCGGCAACCCGGACAGACAAGCCTCTTGCCGTAGGACGGCCGGATCCCAGAACAGCCTTGCCCTCCTCTTCGGGAGCGCGAGCCAGGGGCCGGGATGGACGCTTGTAGCCCGTGTCTGGTGTAAACACACCGAGCCCCCTCGTCCCTAGAGCTCTCCCGCTTTCCTGCTTCCTATCCTCCTCTCCCTCACTCCCCTGCAGCTTCAACTAAATGCGATGTACTTAAACAAGCAGCGCCTTATAGGACCGCGAACCGAGCCGAAAGGGCCCCGCTACTGCCATCTAGTGCGCACAGAACGGCATCGCCGCGGCCCTTCTTTGTGTGTCTGCGCCAAGTCTATCCAACGCCGCCAAAATCCCCTCTGCTCTCAGCAAACACAGGTGAAGCTCTTGCATTCTTAAATCCTTGACTTGACCTTGCTGTCCCGTGTAGGTCCTGACTTTCTCCTTTTCACGAGGAAACTCTTGGAACATGCCAGCCGCACATCTTCATCACCTCATTCCTCCTCCTCTCCCTCTCAGAAATCCCCGTGCTTTCCTAACAACTCTATGGAATTTTTTCTCCAAATGTCACCATGACCTCCACCAGAAAGTCCAGTGGCCTTTTGAAGCCTCATCCTACTTGATTTCGATGCTGCACTTCACAGCGTGTGCCATTCCTTTTTATTTGATTTCAAAGTCACTGGGTCAAAACAATTCCGGTACTTCTGACCTTCCCTCCAGGAGCCCTCTGGGTTCCTCTGCACTTCTTGGTTTACATGTTCTGTTATATTTTCTTTAAGTGACTTGGAAATAAAAGGTCTGTTACAGCTACTCCGGGATGGAAACCTCCACCACTAACCTCGTACTAAGCCCTCGGCTCAGACTTCCCAGCTGGGTACCAAGCATCTCAAACTGGATGACTCAGGGCTAGGGCTGAGTTGGGTGAGTAGGCAGATGGGGCCGCTCTAAAGAGCACTGACTAGAAGTTAGGAAAGCTGGATTTCAGTTCTGTCACTGTGGCCTCCACTCGTTGGAGACCTTAACTAAGTCATTCAATCTGAATTTCATTTTATTCATCCATGTATTTACATGATAAAGAATATTGGTCCCTTCCAACTCTTTGTAATATCTATGCTAGGTTTCTCCACCTTGGCACTACTGACATATTGTACCAGATAATTCTTTACTGTGTGGGGCTATCCTGTGCTCTGTAGGATGTTTAGCAGCATCCCCAGGTTCTATCCACCAGAGGACAGTAGCACAGCCCTCATTCTCCTAGTTATGACAACCAAAAACATCTCCAGGCATTGCCAAATGCCCCTGGAGGGAAAATTGACCCAGCTGAGAACTTCTTATCTATACCCATGTTATTTCCTTCAGGAATTATTCCCCTTTTCCAACTTCCCTGTTTCACAGGCTGCGAGAACATTTAGAAGCATATTTATTTCTCGCTTCTCCAGTTTCAGTTGGTCATCAGTCTCACCATGACAATGTATAAATGTGTCTAAGATGTCTCTATGTTTTTTTTTCACTTTTACTGCCACCTTTTTCATAATATGGTAAACACATACTGTGCATCATACTTTCTGAAATACTTTTAATTATCTCATATTGTTGTGATATGTTCAAGGGCTATGTTAGCTCTTCTAGCATTGGTGGGAAATGCAGACAAGGACAAGTTAAGTGACTTTTCTTATGACATACAATAGGCCAGTGAAAACAACATCAGCAGAGCTGAGGGAGGTCTCCTGAGTCTAGCACCATTCCTGACCCATCTCTCTAGCATGGGTCTTTATTGCCACATCCCTAGATTTCTACGATAGCCTCCTACCTGATCCCTTTCCTCCATTCACTGCTGTAATCTAGGTTATACATTACCACCAGGTTAATCTTGTTAATAGTTTCTTCAATACTCTCACCTGCTTATGAGTTACAGCTGCTCCGTATGGGCCTCTAGATCCATATTAGAATCACCTGAGGACTTTTGCTGATGCATCATCTCACCCCGGACCAATTAGATCACAATTTTTGGGTTGCAGCCCTGCCGTCGGTAGTATTTTAAAGATCTCAGGCCATCCTAATCTGCAACCAGGGCTGAAAAACACTAACCTACCAGACTGAATTCAGATTCTTCATTTTCAAAATGTAAGGTCCTGTGAAATTTCTTATCTTACCTTTAACAATTCATTTTTGTTTTCAATCCCCAATGGAGATACTTTCTTCTAGATTGCCCAGTCTTCTCTTCTCCCCCATGCACTTCCTTTATCTGCTGCTTGTTTGTCTTGCCAAATCTGTTCCATTCTCAGGAGGCAATTTGCAAGTGGCCAGAGCATGGACTTTGCAGCTAGAACTAGGTGGATTCAAGTCCTACGATGCCTTTAACAAATGGAGAGACCTTGTGTGAGTCTCAAAGGACTTTTGTGAGTATAACTCATGAACTACTTAATAAATAATGTCTAGTGGTATTGTTTTTCAAGGATCAACCTAGATTTTTTCTTCAATGTTAATGTATGTCTTAGTAAGGTTTCTCAAAATACAATCTATTTAAGAACTCAGATGCAATAGAATCACAGTGTACATGTTAAAATTCCAGATTACTTAGTCATACACACAACCTAGTCTATTAATATATTTGTATGTTGGAGTCTAGGAATCTGCATTTTACTAGTATATCTAGGTGATTCTTGTGCCCTCTAATGATTGAAAATCATTATATAAGAACCACAAAGTGTTAAGAGTTGTGAGAAATTGTTTGCTCATCTAGTCCAGTTTCTCAGCCTCAGCACACTTGACATTTTGGGAGAGATAACTCTCTGTTGTATGGCGCTGTCCTTTTTATTGCAAGATGTTTAGCAGTATCCGTGACCTCTACCCACTACATGACATTAGCAGACCCCTCTCCTCAAAGTATGACAAACAAAAATATCTCCAGAAATCCTATATGTGGCCTGGGAAACTAATTTCCCCCACCTCAGCCACACCATGGAGTACCACTTGTCTAGTCCAAACCCCATTATAAGATAAGAAAACTGAGTTTCAAGGAAATCGCATGACTTGCTAAATCATGTAGTTTATATTTGGATTTGCCAGAGCCACAAAATGTGTTGCATCAGACTTTGTGATCTCCCTACATTATACGTAGAATGACTTCCAACAATTCTTTAAAATTCTTTCAAAATTGTTCTTGATGCCTAAATTGGACATTTTCATGCAATATATACTTACTGACTATAGTATCTTTCTGTTTGTTTCTGTATTACTTTAAATAATCAATCTCTAATTAATTTCTATGTCTGTGTCATGATTTTCCAAATTGATTTGTAAACACCCCTGCCAATTATCATGTATTCCTCACAGAGCCTAGCAGAGTGCTAGATGGGCAGACATTTTTTGAGTATAGCTAGCAGTTGAATAATTACTTGTTTGTGTGTGGTCAGAGGGAGCTTATGCATTCATATATCAATTGTCCAAATATCAAAGGTTTCTTAGATGTAATATATGCTTAGAGACCCTTTTCATAAATATTCATTTTTTTCAGCAAATGAATGTATCCTATGCTATTCCTGCCCACACCCTTCACTTTAGTTCAGGTACACTGTTTACAACATAGGGAAGTGGTTCTCAAATTGGTTGGGTAAAGAACTTGTAGAAATTGCATAAATAGCAGACATTCAAGCCCTAGCCCCAGAGGCTTTAATTTGCATGTGGATGGGACCACAGGTCAATCTGATACCTTGCCAGAGTTCAGGAAATCTAAACTTGAAGATTTGTGTGTGGGGCGGGGGAGGAGGGGTGTTTAGTGTGTTTTGTTGAAAATTTCTGAATGCAAAACTTTGCCCACATTATTTGAGGTTCAATTTATTATGTATTCGTGTGGATGACGTCCTTCTTAATATCATGGTGGAAGACACGCCTGTATATATAGATAGGACATATTTGTATAAACAGGTAGAAGTTATGTAACTCTCCATCATCACTATTGTTCTAAAAAACGAATGTGGTCACAAATTCACATAGTTACATACTTACATAGTGTAAGTAAAATAAATCATAGAAATTCTTTCTAGCTTTTTACCTGAGGGCATTTTATTCCCCTCCCTACAGCTGCCTTCCACTCCAACAAAATCTCAAAGTTTATAAAGCCTGTCAACTTCCATTGCTAATTCTCAGTGATGGGATTGTAATTTGCTCTGGGAAGCTTCCCTGTATTACTGTTAAGTCATTTGCATTCCATAGAACGATTTGTGTTCTCACGAGTCCAGGAATTCCTAGAAGTCTGTCTCCTACCCTGCCCCCTCTTTCATTTGGATTCTCCTTTTCTGCGTAGCAGAAGCCAAAAGAAAGAAAGAAAAAACCTTGCATTGCAAGTACAATTAGATCTATGTCTGTAGAAGTGCCTTTTGTCCAGAGACCCCTTAGGATGCTATACTGAGACACTGAGCTGAAAAAGGAAAGATGATTTTTTTAACAGATGGATTGCCTATTTTTGCCTTTCCTACATTAGAGCTGTTTTTTCCCCTTCTCTAAACTAGAGAACTATCATCCTGTAGTGGTATACAACTGTCATTCATTCCTGCCTATATTATACTGTGACTACTTGACTTTAGGCAAGAGAAGGTGATATGCACAATATCTCCCATAATAGACTTTGCAATCTGGCCTGTGGGTTTCTTTTGACTATCCCAATGCCTGCCAGAGCAGTTTTCACAGATCTAGGAAATGGCTACATAATTTATGCGGAATCAGAAAATGAAAAACAAGAATGCAGATTTTTGCAGGTTTCTGAAATAAAACAAGTCCAACTCCAGATTGAAAGGCCTAGAGTAATTGTGCTCATCTAATAATAATAATATTTTGTGGTTATACAGCTACTTCATATGCAGTGTCTCATTAATATAGCAATGGAGACAATTTCAGAAGGTAGAAATTTATCTTGTTGCCTTTGAATTATTTTACCCTGGAAGTTTATAGCTAAAAAAAGAAACGTTGTAATTTGATGTGTCAAGAAACTAAACAGTAGAGCTTCAAGTGAAAGAACTTCAGTGCTTGAAGGGACTTTAGATGAGGCACTGTGGTGTAGAAGAAAAATCTAGCTGTAACATCAGACAGATACGGGGTTTTCCACTCACCAACTGTGTGGCCCTGGGTAAATAACTTTTCTGAGCTCTAGTGCTTTCCCTAGGGTTAAGAGAATCTACTGACATAAGATATACGAAGTTCCTAATGTACATTAAGCACTCATCAAAGGTTTGTCTGTAAATATCTCAAACACCATCACCCATCCTCTGCCTTTCCCTAATCTCATTCCCGTACCCGAGTTTTGCAAGAAGGACTAAGGCCTCTGAAACTCAAACAATGTATCCAAAGTCATACAGCTCAACAAAATATAGAACTCAGCCTTTCTGATTCCTAACATAGTGCTGTACCTTAGTAAACAACTAAAGGTAAGATTTCCCGCCAACTCTGTTCCATACAATAACACGTTCTCTCCCTTAGATGTTATAATTTTTTAACTATTTACCTAAACCTAAAGAAAAACTTTAGAATTTAAAATGTATAAGGATTGGTTAATTTTAATATAGCCTGCGGTCATCTGAGTCACATTAAATCCTGGCCAAAGAAGGACTTCTACTGAGATGGAAGGTTCAGAAGTGTCCGAAATCAGGAGCTATAATATTCCCTGTTGAAGCAAAACAAATTTTTACCTTTAAAATATTCCCATTTGCAACTGAAAAGAAAACAAACTATTCTGTCTAAAGAAATTACTTTTGCCATTAGGATGCAAATGGCCAAGCAAATTTGTTGCCCAATAAATCTTTTGGGGCATTATATAGACATAGTCTTGGAATTTGTAAAGCCTAAGCTATAAAAGCAAATAACAAAAAAGAAGCTATAAATTCCAAATCTAGATGACACCTTTGTACATAAAGCTCAGGAGGGCAAAACACACTATTAAGAACAAGGAATTATGGGACCAAAATAGAGTTAGACATGCTTCTGGTTTCTCCCCTCTTGTTCTGTTTATCATGTGCTTTTAGCAAAAAGGGGAGTGCTACAGCAGGACCTGACATCCTGCATTGAGCAATATGGATTGGAAGCTCCATTTCTTCTCCCTCAGTCCTATGTTGATTCCAGCCCAAGATACTTAAGAACAAATCAAACTTACAAGACAAGTGTTTGGTTGTTGACCATGTCCCAAAGACTACAAAGGGGAATTTGAATTCAGAATAGATGGAAAAATTGATCATGCAGAAGCTTGGGATCATGGTGCTTGAGTACCCTGCACTGAAGACAAAAAAGCAACAGTAACAAGTTTCAAAAGATTTTCCTTACACCATAAAGAGGTTTCATACATTTTCAACTTTATCTCACACTATACTTTCACAGGTACCTCATCCCCTAGTAGCCAAACTATCCCTCAATGAATTGATTAATCCCTCAATCAATCTTGAGCTTGTCAAAAATTTTGCTCAAGCCACTCACCTGTCTCACCATTTGTTTTCTTCACTCTATGTCCATGTATCAGAATCCTTCCTACCTTACATTCTAGGAGCACCTTAAATACATTCATGAAGCAAGAATTTGTTTATTATATTCACCACCATGTCCTTGGGCATAAGCATAGTTCCTGGTACTTAACAGGTATTTCTAAACATATCTGTTGAATAAAGAAATGTCTTTCATTTGCCCTTGTGGACATCAACCACCTGTTATGCTTTGTACAACTCACGTGATGAGTCCTTGACTATAGTTGCATGTATGGGTAATACCTTTCCTATTCAATTTCAAGTTCACTGACGGCAATGACCAGGCCATTGAACATAGCCACTGCATCCTTATGTATTGTTTTAAGCATGGAATCACAATGAAATGAATAAACTACTACATGAAGAATGAACTCAACCTGAGGTTTTGAGAGGACCATCTAAACTATCTGAACCAGAAATAAGTGCTATGTGGAACTGAACAAATTCAAGAGCAAATAAATAGTAGAATTCCTATATCTAGCCACATGAGAGTAAGTCAATATTTAAAAGTCTATTAAAGAGGACCATTATTTCTCTAAAAAACATATATATAACACCAACACTTTATTTTAACTTAAAGCTTACAAATGTACATGTATGTACTACTATTTGGATGTAAGCCCAAGGTCTTTTCTTTGAATAGGCCCATTATTTAAACAAACAGTCAAAAGATATTTAAGATATCTGTGAAAAATCTGAGTATGGGATTTCTTTCAGATTTTACTGAATCTTTTACATTTTTCTCACCCCCCACCAAATTTAACAGCATATTTTACAGCTCACCATTAACAACTATTTTCAAAGCATTCAACATAGTTTTATTAAAATATTTTCTTTTGTCCTCATTATTTGTTTGTTTTGAATAGTAATTAGTTAAAATACATAATTACAAGAGAATGTAAAGCTGACATAAGTATGTTTGGAAAAATACTAGACACCTAATAAATATATAATTTAGCTGATGGGAGAAGAACATGGAATGCTGAGGAGGTCTACTGATCAGTGGGTCTCAGTCAGACTAGATGAAACAGAGTGATGGTTAATTGGTCAACTGGTTAAGAGATCTCCTGTAAAACAAATACATCAAGAGATAATTGCCATTGTAGATCTTTAATCTCAAAATGCTTAAAGAACATTGATATCTCAGAATAAATAATGTTTACAACAATATAAAAGGAATCCACATACAGGCCTCAGATGTATTTCCAAAAATATGTTTTGTTCATACATGTATTCTCAAACATGTCTTTTGTTAATAATGAGGTACCTGTATTTACCCATTTAAAAAATATACCTAAGCTTACTATTATCATGTAAATGTTTCCTGTTATTTCTATCACATATGTATTTATTATAGTTTTATTATTGTAGGAATGAAAGAGGTCTATGGATAATTCAAGACAAAAGCAGTCATTGATCATGTGTTATAGACAGAGAAGGGAGAGAGAAAAATTTATGATACATTCACGAGAAATAGAGAGAGGTGACATAGGGGTTTATGATTTAGTGGAAGGAACAAAATACAGTAAATAAATAAGAATAATATAAGAAGAAGAGAGAAATATCATTATACTTGTTTAGACTAAACAATACATGTACAAAGAAAATGCCAGCACATTCCAGTATTCCTTAGCCAGGTGTTCTGGTCGGGCCACCATAGCTCTGCATATAACACATCCACCACCCCAGACATTGTCTGTAATAAGGATTCCCATTGTTTTTTTTGACAAGGACTCTCCCGTACACATTACTGTTAGACAGCCAAGATTTCTCTGGGCACTTTTTTTTTTTAAATTATACTTTAAATTCTGGAATACATGTGCAGAACGTAGAGGTTTGTTACATAGGTATACACGTGCCATGGTGGTTTGCTGCGCCCATCAAGCCATCATCTACATTAGTTTGTATTTCTCCTAATATTATCCCTCCTGTAGCCCCCGACCCCACAAGGCCCCGGTGTGTGATGTTCCCCTCCCTCATTGTTCAACTCCCACTTACGAGTGAGAACATGCAATGTTTTGTTTTCTGTTCCTGCATTAGTTTGCTGAGAATGGTGGTTTCCAGCTTCATCCATGTCCCCGAAAAGGAGATGAACTCATCCTTTTTTATGGCTGCATAGTATTCCATAGTGTGTATGTGCCACATTTTCTTTATCCAGTCTATCATTGATGGGCATTTGGGTTGGTTCCAAGTCTTTGCTATTGTGAATAGTGCTGCAATAAACATATGTGTGCATGTGTCTTTATAGTAGAATGATTTATAATCCTTTGGGTATATACTGAGTAATGGGATTGCTGGGTCAAATGGTATTTCTGGTTCTAGATCCTTGAGGAATCACCAAACTATCTTCCACAGTGGTTGAACTAATTTACACTCCCACCAACAGTGTAAAAACATTCCTATTTGTCAACATCTTCTCCAGCATCTGTTGTTTCCTGAACTTTTAATGATTGCCACTCTAACTGGCCTGAGATGGTATCTCATTGTCGTTTTGATTTGCGTTTCTCTAACGAGCAGTGATTATGACCTTTTTTTCATATGTTTGTTGATTGCATAATGTCTTCTTTTGAGAAGTGTCTGTTCATATCCTTCACCCACTTTTTTAATGGGGTTGTTTGATTTTTTCTTTTAAATTTGTATAAGTTGCTTGTTGATTCTGGATATTAGCCCTTTGTCAGATGAATAGATTGAAAATTTTTCTCCCATTCTGTAGGTTGCCTGTTCACTCTGACGATAGTTTCTTTTGCTGTGCAGAAGCTCTTTAGTTTAGTTAGATCCCCTTTGTCAATTTTGGCTTTTATTTCCATTGCTTTTGGTATTTTAGTCATGAAGGCATTGCCCATGCTTATGTCCTGAATGGTATTGCCTATGTTTTCTTGTAAGGTTTTTATAGTTTTGGGTCTTACATTTAAGTTTTTAATCCATCTTGAGTTAATTTTTATATAAGGTGCAAGGAAAGGGTACAGTTTCAGTTTTCTGCATATGGCTGTCCAGTTTTCCCAACACCATTTATTAAATAGGGAATCCTTTTCCCATTGCTTGTTTTTGTCAGGTTTGTCAAAGATCAGATGGGTGTAGATGTGTGGTNATGCTTGTGATTTTTGCACATTGATTTTGTATTCTGAGACTTTGCTGAAGTTGCTTATCTGCTTAAGGATATCTGGGTATGTGCCAATGGGGTTTTCTAAATTTATAATCATGTCATCTGCAAACAGAGACAATTTGACTTCCTCTCTTCCTATTTAAATACCCTTTATTTCTTTCTCTTGCCTGATTACCCTGGCCAAAACTTCCAATACTATGTTGAATAGGAGTGGTGAGAGAGGGCATCCTTGCCTTGTGCCAGTTTTCAAAGGGAATGCTTCCAGCTTTTGCCTATTCAGTATGATATTGGTTGTGGGTTTGTCATAAATATCTATTATTTTTTTAAATACATTCCATCAATACCTAGTTTATTGAGAGATTGTAGCATGAATTTTGAATGTTATTGAAGGCTTTTTCAGCATCTACTGAGATAAATGTGGTTTTTGTCATTGGTTCTGTTTATGTAATGGATTACATTTATTGATCTGCATATGTTGAACCAGCCTTGCACCTCAGGGATGAAGCCGACTTGATCATGGTGGATAAACTTTTTGATGTGCAGCTGCATTTGGTTTGCGAGTATTTTATTGATTTTCACATCAGTGCTCATCGAGAATATTGGCCTGAAATTTTCTTTTTGTTGTTGTTGTTGTGTCTCTGCCAGATTTTGGTATTAGGATGATTCTGCCCTCATAAAATAAGTTAGGGAGGAGTCCCTCATTTTCTATCATTTGGAATAGTTTCAGAAGGAATGGTACCAGCTCCTCTTTGTACCTCTGGTAGAATTCAGCTGAGAATCCGTCTGATCTTGGGCTTTCTTGGTTGGTAGGCTATTAATTACTGCCAGCATTTCAGAACTTGTTATTGGTAGATTCAGGGATTTGACTTCTCCTGGGTTTAGCCGTGGGAGGGTGTATGTGTCGGGAATTTATCCATTTCTTGTAAATTTTTTAGTTGATTTGCATAGAGGTGTTTATAGTATTCTCTGATGGTAGTTTGTATTTCTGTGGGATCAGTGGTGATATCCCCTTTATCATTTTTTTTTTGTATCTATTTGATTCTTCTCTCTTTTCTTCTTTATTAGTCTGGATAGCAATCTGTTTTGTTAATCTTTTCAAAAAGCCAGCTCATGGACTTACTGATTTTTTTGAAGGGTTTTTCATGTCTCTATCTCCTTTAGTTCTGTTCTGATATTAGTTATTTATTGTCTTCTGCTAGCTTTTGAATTTGTTTGCTCTTGCTTCTCTAGTTCTTTTAATTGTGATGTTAGGGTATTGATTTTAGATCACCCCCACTTTCTCTTGTGGGCATTTTGTGCTATAAATTTCCCTGTAAACACTGTGTTAGCTGTGTTCTCTGGGCAGTTTCAGAGCAGAACAGGCACAGGCACTGGTGTCTGTAATTATGCTGAATGTATCAAGTGCACCATTGTTATCCATGACTTGCCTGTGGGATGAGTATGTCACACATTCATGGGTCTTTCCATGTACCTAACTAAACCTTTTCATGCCATGTGTATGTGTATGCATCTGTGTGTTTCGGGTTATAGTGAAGTGTGATAATTGCATTTTTCTTTGAGAAATCATCATTTCTCAATCTAGAACTACTTTCAAGGTCAAGAACTACTGAATGTCCAGATAAGACATTTTTCATGGATGGGCACAATAGTCTATCAAGAGCCTGATGAATGTTTATACCTGGCCAGGCTCAGATAGACTGCGCAAATTGGATTCAGATTCCTTATTCACCTGTTACTTGGTGACCAGCAGATCCCATCCAATTCTGTTTTCTGATCTTTGCGTAAAGATCTCTTCCAAATTTTTGGTTTAGAACCACCATGATCTTCCTGATCCATTTCACCAGATTCTTTCAATCTCTTCCGCTCCACCCTCATGCTTTTCACTCTTGTGAAATAGCTCCCTATGGCTCTTGCTCACTCTCTTTGCCGATTCCTGTGTGTATAGGAGTGTGGTCTCTAATAATTTGAAGGCAATTTCACTTTAAATACATATGTGATACAGAATGATTCAATTCTTCATTTGGTTGCTTTTGATAGGGTAGGATAAATTATTCTTTATCTGTTTTAAATGTTTTATTCCCCATACATGTACATATTTCTTTCTAGTTTACTTTTTTCATTCCATTAAAGAATACCAAAAACATGGCATATTAGAACATACTGACAGATAACAGCTTACGGGGAAAGAAGATGCCACATGACAGAGTTGTTATCCTGCCCCAGACTTTGTTCTCGTCACTGTGGATCAATCATTCAAAGCCAAGCTTACATCCATAAATTATTTTTCATACTTCTAACTACACTTATAATTAGTCTTTCTTCCTGCCAATTCATATCATCTACATCATTCATTGTCCGATAATCATTTATTGCCTCACAGTATCCTTTTTGTTATAATAATATATTATTTTCATTAAAAAATTTTTATTACTTGAGTAGGACATCTCAAGTTATACATCTAATATCATTGTAGCTATAACTGACAGAAACACAAACAAGTTATACTTTGCCCCTCATGTCCTTTTCTGTTATTTTCATGTGAATAAAACACTTTTATCCCCATCTGGACTAAAAACTCCATGATGAACAAAATTAAGCACTATATGTAACACTGCTATAGTGATTTGGCATAATGTTATTACTGAACAAGTTCTTACTTCAATAAAATACTTATGAAGTAAAGAAATCATGGAAGGCAGACTTGGGTACTTGAAAAGACAAACAATACAGATAGAAATCATAAAGTTTAGTACCCTGGTCTACAAAATGGAGCTAACTATGCACCCAAATGCCAACTTCACAGAGTGGGGTAAGAGTCAAGTGAGTTATTTAACTATTAATATTCAAATGACTTCAGAACTTCCTTTTATTATCACTCTCTTTCACAGCTCAAAGAGTTTCTCTACCAATCAAGTTATATATATATGTACATATATATAAATTAATATCTAATTGTTTTTCTTACTTTTATTAATCAGATAAATATGTTATGCTTTATAATCAAGAAATACAATATTGTCCTTATTAGATTGTTTTAAAATGTTGTAAACAATAACAATGACTAAAGTCAGGAACTCCCAGTGGGTCTAGGACCTCAAATTGGGAATATGTGTTTTATTAACATTTAAAGTTATTATTATTTCTTTGTTTCTTATTTTTAACAATATTAATAGTAATAAGCCAAATTACTGGTTCAAGAAGCCAATTTTAGTCACTCTATCGGTTTCTCATTGGTTTCGAATTTTTTTTCTAGGATGATCAATTTTTTAAAGTGCTAAATAAATGACTAAGAGGCAAGAAAATACCAGAAAGTCTAGTCCTATTTCATTTACTTGTAATATGTTGTTGAGAGGTCTTCTCTCCTAACACTCCTCATTGCAAAATTGCAAACCAATTGTGAGGCTGTCTTCATTGGACTGCTGTTGGACCAATACACAGAGAAGCATATAAGATAGTGAAAATTTAAAAACGTTTTCCTAAACATTGCAGGTTATCTTCAATTTTAAACTAGACCCATTTTTGTATTTCTTAGAAAATCACCAACAAATGTTTGTCAACTAAGGTTTAGAGAGCTGTGACCTCCCCTTTATAAATTTTACTTCAAATTCAGAAAATCTCATGTTTTGTCTTTTTGATAAAAATCATTTCTAGGGACATACATGATCAGAGTGAATCCAAATAAAATGCCAAAAGAACTTCCGAATTGAGAAGAAATTGAAGAGGATTACATGTCTAATTGGGGAAAAGTTTTAAATGGGAAAATGTTTACTTTGTAAGAGAACCTATTGCTTTTTGCTGGGTTAAAGCTTCCTTTTAATAATCCATGCACACAGCATGAGCAAACGTGGCATAAAAGTGTAAGATAATTATGATTTCATGGCTGTCCACTTCTACACTAATAACATTCAGTCAGGGCTTTCTGAAGGGATCCTAGTTAAAGAAAAGCAGTTGGTCATAATAAAGAGTAAACATGAATTAAATGGCTCCCCCACAAAGTGTAAAAACTAGTGGCATTAGTTATCCAAATTTTGTCATCTGATCTACCCCAACAGTTTCAGAAGACAGTGGAGGAACAATATTAATGTAAGGCCTAGGCAAGGAGTTATAATACACAAACACAGAGCAGACAAGTAATTGACTTGAAAGTAGCTTGTCTAAATTAGCATTTTTAAACACTTTCATATACTAGACATAAATGGTCAGTCTTGCTCTCAAGAAGATTATAGCAGCATTAGACGAGAGGAAGCAAGATGTAGACTGTTTTTAGAGTGTTCGTTAATGCCACATCTCTTTTTGCTTCATTCATTCTTTAGTGTTTATTTATATCTGTGGCAAGGATAAAGGTCAAGAAGATATTTGTATGGTTGTGTAAGAACCAGCTCTTTAAACACATCTCACTCCCACTTAATCAAAAATGCCTGAGTGGAGTTGGAATTCAAGGATAGTTTTGAAGGAGAGAAGAAAGACGATTTAACTGAATCATTCCAATAGCTGAAGTAGACTACTTAGCCATCTATCTGAAAGCATCAAGCTTAAGTTAGCATGAGTGGCTACAGTTGTGGCTATGAGGGCAGTGGAGAGTCATGCTACTATGGAAACGATATCCTTGAGCTTTCATTTAACCTTGTAGAGGTCTTGGCACACAGAATGATTGCCTAAAGCCAGAAAATAAGGCAAGGAATTACAGAACGTTGTCCAATAACATTTAATCGCTTCAAAGGGAAGTCACTAATTGCGAGGGCAGATTTTTGGCATATACTCTGATGTAAAAAGGAAGTCATTGTACACGTAAATGCATCCAAGTAAGGATTTAGTACTCTGCTATTGCAGAAAGGAGTTTTGTAAAATATGTATTCCAGTCACTTGCCTTCTTCCCAGAAATAAACTCTGAGCAGATCAAAAAGAAAGCTAATCTATTATCAGATTTTTTTTTTTGAAATTCATCTAGGACCAACTATATAAAAAATTACAGAATGTGTTTCTTCACATTGGAGGCAAGAAAATTCAACATGAACATGATTAAGCTCAAGGCTAAGTCTGAAAGAGATACAGAACCTTCACAGTAGGCACCCTGACCTCTAAATGTAAAAGCTGGATTGTAACAGAAAATGTTTCAGCTGTTCTTCACTATGGTAGAGACAGACAGAAAGAGAGACAGAGAAAATATCAGTACAGTTTTCTTATAGTAATTTTAGTTAAAATATTTTAAATAATTATAAGTTCAATAAAACAAAACTGGAAAATATTGAGTAATAATGAACAAGATTATTTCGAAGACCTGCCTCTCAAATACAACACTCAGGCCATTTTGGTATTTTTCTCTCTCTCTCTTTTAACCCTTTGAATATATTTAATCAGCATCAGTTTGTATTTCCGAGGATTTGACACACCTTTAATTCAATCTTGAAGAGCATATGTACTCAGAAGGAAACACTGAATCCAGATCCAGGACATTTAAATTATCCTCACCCTTACAAACCATATCTTACCAGATTCTGTTTATAGCTCCAGAAACTATCACAACCAGAAGGGATCCCAAAGATTATCATTTCCAATTGCCTCATTTTATAAATGAGGAAACCGATCACCAAAGAAGTATAGTAACGGATAGAAGTTGTACAACTATTGAGTAGTTAACTTAGACTCAGTGCCATTTTCAAAGCAATAGAGCGCCACCCACTTGTTGTTTTTTTAATGTTAAAGCAACTTTCAAACTATTTGTAACTAATATGAATATATTACATCAGGTTGTTTTTCTCCCCAGCATTTCTACAAATCTCTGTTTCCCTTCCTATAAGATAGAGATTATTACATGCACTGAATTCATTGCTACCCTGACCAGATAGGAATTTCCAACTGTTCTGCTGTTGCATCTTGATCAGCAGACATTGCTCTTCCTCATGCTTCTCCCTCCAGACAAGATGCCCAAGTCAAGGTTGGAGGGGAGAATTACATGTGTTCAGGACTGTTGAATGGCAAACCTACTTATGGGACAGGTGCACTAATAGAAGGAGAAGGGTGCCCACACTGGAAGTCATCCCAAACTTAAGAGCACTCCACTTCTTAGACCAACATGGGAAATTTTCCATTACATCCTACAGCAATACACCCAGTGTTGAGTTTCTGCATTCCTCCCATTCGTCTTTTTTTTTTTTTTTTTTCCATGTAATTTGCAACTTCTTTCTCCTCCTCCCCTTACCCAAACTCTGTCTTACCTGGTTTCTTGGAAAGGAAAGCCCCAACTGGAAACCTCTAAACTCTTCTGCCTGTAGCCCTTTGTTTCATCTTTGGTGTAGGATGAGAGAGAGAAAATGGCATGATGTTATTAAAGTAAAAGAGGAGGGAGGAAAAATACAGGGAAAATCAGATATTTGAAATGTAAGCCTGCCAGGAGATTCTATTCAACCCTATGATAGAAGGCAAGCGTGAGAAAGGATTTTCTGGAGCATTTGGGCCAATTACTTTTACAGATGAGGAAACAGGCTTAGAAATGTCAAGTTATTTGTGTTTGTGCATGATCATCAAGGAAAGTAGTTTTGGATTCAAGAAAAGTATCCAGATTGCCAGAGCATTTGACACTATATCTCACTTCATCTAATATTAAGGTATTAAGGCTCTGAGTACCTCAGTGACCCTCAAGTGTCAATACTTGCTTATGAAACAATGTTATATGAAATGCTAATTACATGTGTATAAGTTCTCGGAGTTCTGAAATGGTCAGAGTCATGTGAGGACTGAACCAACACAATTTCCTACAGAATATGTGGGCTACTCTTTACAATGTTTGGCCAAAGACTTGCATTTCTATTTTTTTTTTTTTTTCTTAGACGAAATTTCACTCTTGTTGTCCAGGCTGGAGTGCAATGGTGTGATCTCAGCTCACCGCAACCTCTGCCTCTCAGGTTCAAGCAATTCTCCTGCCTCAGCGTCCTGTAGCTGGGATTACAGGTCCCCCAACATCACGCCTGGCTAATATTTTTGTATTTTTAGTAGTGACGGGGTTTCTCCATGTTGGTCAGGCTGGTCTCAAACTCTTGACCTTAGGTGATCTGCCCACCTCAGACTCCCAAAGTGCTGGGATTACAGGCGTGAGCCAATGTGCCCAGCCTAGATGTGCATTTCTTAATCTTTTGGCATATCCATCTGTATATCTAGTTTCAGAAAACATGTCTTGTGTAATGTAATAGTACACATGAGTTTGCTGAACACCAGTGTCTCCTGGGGAGCTACAATGCAAATACTAAGAATCACCTGTGAAAGTATGGGCCACAGTCTAGCAAAAGAACATGTCCAAAATGGAGAAAGGAATAGAGAGATTTCAGAAATAAGTACAGAAAGTATGCAAATTTGGTCTTACATTTACCCTTCTCAGCAATACCTGTTGACCTCCCATGTTGATTTTATTCTTATTACAATAAAATTATGCATATAACTGTGTGATCATTATAGTTCAGTTAAGATATATTTGACCATACCACTTAGCTCATTCTCAAAAGATCATTTTGTAGTTGTCAGTTGCTCTGAGATATATTAAAGACCTATTTATGGTGTGTCCTATACCAAACTCCAGTAGACTCCCTCACTCAGGACAGGATGTTCTTATTTTTCACAGCCACAGTTTAGAATGTACTTTTGAAAAGTCATTTCTAAGATCTCTTGGTCACAATCTCTCCTTTGTGGATTATTGCGATAGCTTCCTAAACACTTTTATCTACTACTGCCCCCAGCAGCTATTTTCTGCACAGTAGCCAGAGTGATCCTTTTAAAACATTAATCTGATCATGTTACACCCTTGCTGAAAGCACTGTAATGACTTTCCATCACTTTAGTATAAGATCAAAGTCCTCCACCTGATCTGGTTCTCTCTTGGCTCTCTGACCTTCTTTGGTCACACTCATCCTGTTTCTCTGAGCATGTGCTTGCCTCGGGGTCTTTTCTGATAGGGCTCCTCTGCAGGAAACGCTCTTCCCTAGAGAACCACATGGCTTGCTCCTTCAGCTCTTTGTAGTCTGCGCTCACTTGTTACTAAATCAGAGAGATCTGCTCTCAATACCTTGTCTGAAATAGCAACACACCACTCTACTCTCACTCTTTATTATTTTCTCCGTTTTTTTTTTTTTTTTTTCTAAGCCAACCTCTTTCTAATGTTATATTATGTATCTGTTTACTTGGTTACTCTCTGAAACTTCCTGCTCCATAAGGGCAGGTACTTTTTTCTGTTGGCCCACATATATTAGTAAAATGGCTGGATAAAGTATATTGTTTCTTCTGAAGCAGCACAGACCATTTTATGAACATATGTATTGGTTATTTCTTACTTACTTTGAACCAGTGTATTTGTGATGGGTTTTAACAAAAATAGTTTGGAATTTCTAATAATGTGGCAAAGTTTAATTTATTTTATATACATAAGTAGATTAAAAAAAAACACACACACACACTTTGGTAGTTGCACCTTCTTTATGTCCCTATATGTTTTACTGAACAAGATCTTTTTTTTTTTATGGCCAGCTTCTTTACTGTCGATTTTTGAGGGTACTTTATATATTCTAGAGGAGTCCTTTATTAGATATGTGGTTTACAAATACTTTCTTCCAGTCTGTAGCTTATCTTTTGAACTTTTAAGCCTGATCTTTCTCAGAGTGAAAGTTTTATTTTTTTATTTTATTTTATTATACTTTAAGTACTAGGGTACATGTGCAAAACGTGCAGGTTTGTTACATATATATACATGTGCCATGTTGGTGTGCTGCACCCATTAACTCGTCAGCACCCATCAACTCGTCATTTACATCAGTTATAACTCCCAATGCCATCCCTCCCCCTTCCCCATAATAGGCCCCGTTGTATGATGTTCCCCTTCCCATGTCCAAGTGATCTCATTGACTGAACAAGATTTTTTAAAAAGGCGAAGTTAAGGGAGGCACACTCAAAATACAGTTTAATTTACTACTCACATTTACCAAAGTGTACTTCTTGGAAGGGTCATCTGACCATCCATTAAGTATGTCCTCATTGAAAAAATAAAAATAAAAAATTGAGAATCCGTTTTTTAAACTGGTGATTCCTTGACTTCATGCTTGGTATGAATATTGATATAAGGACTCTTTAAATCCACAGCCCATTCAAAACCCCTGGCTCATAAATACAGAAAAGACTGTACTTAACATTTCTAAAAGTCAAACTTCCTTTAAGTAACATAGTCTATGAAAATCACTGAATATTATTCTGAACACATAGTAGGTATACAGAAATGTTATTCCTCCTTCCCCCACCCTTACTATGATTTTCTCAGTGGTGATAGAAATAAAAGAAATGTTATCAAGTTATGGGTGGGCATGTTGGCTCATGCCTGTAATCCTAGTACTTTGGGAGGCTGAGGCAGGTGGATCACATGAGGTCAGGAGTTTAAGACCAACCTGGGCAAGGAAGACCCTATCTCTACAAAAAATTAAAATCAAAACAAAAAAATTCCAGGCATGATGACATGTAGCTATAGTCCTAGCTACTCAGGAGGCTAAGGCAGGAGAATTGCTTGAGCCCAGGAGTCCAAGGCTGCAGTGAGTAATGATCACACTACTGTACCACAACTTGGGCAACAGAGTAAGACCCTATCTCTCAAACAACCAAACAAAAACAACAGAAAGGTTAGTAAGTTACAAGTATTTGACATCTACCCTCCTCCTTGTGTCCTCATTATGGCAGATAAGGTCTTCCTTTATTGGAAAGAATCCAAGTAATGATATAGTGGAAAAAATATTAACAAAGTAACTGATGTTATCTACATAATAAATTGGTCATAGTAATAAAGGCAAAAGTGCAGCAGGAATAAGGAGGGCGTAAATGAGTTTATAGAGGCTGAACAAAAGGAGATATTTGCAGAGTTTGGAGATAAAGAGATGGCACTTGGGACAACGAGGGGAGTAGACAGTTGCCAGGCAAGTGAAATAAATAGCAAGAGATTGAAAAATGGCTTTCCAAAAGTCTGAGAAGCATTGTAATTGTGATACCCTTTATGAAATTTTAAGAAAACTATAGCCAAGACTCAAACAGCTCTAAAATTTGGAGGTCAAATTCTATTTTTTGTTTGTTTTACGACAATTCTTTTTTGGGGGCTAGCTTATCTCTCTCTGGCCCCTTTCCATGAGAAACTTAAAATTCCTTAAGTTCCTAGAATTTCTAGATGGAGCCTGGGTGGGCAATACAAAGCCGAATTTGTAAGGATTTCTGCAATTATCCTACATAAATCTCACTCAAACAAGAAAGAAAAAAGCTGGTTTGCAAAGAGAAAGAGGTATTATAAAAACATAGCTTTACAGTCTTTGTACAAAAATATGTGTAGTAAGTAAACATTCAATCCACCATCCAATAAATAAGGATGCCAGAGTAACTCATATGATCCATGCAATAAAGAAGGCAGTGAGTGAGGAAAAATGGATTCAGAACTTGCTTATAGAGGGTGAAGGGAGGGTTTGTTTTTTAAGAGGCCACAGAATGAAAGGAAATACTCATGAAAGATGTTGACATGAAAGATTTTGACATAGAGAGCCTAGGAATGTAGAATTTAAAAATTTTTGTTGAAATTGAGGTCTGTTAACATGTTTTTTGGAGGAGCCTGTTAAATGACTAAATTGCTTTAATGACTTTTTCTTAAGTGAGTCTCTGTTGACCCTCTTGCTTCCAGACAAGATACAACTCCCCTAACTTTATGCATGTTACAAATAAATAGCATTATTTTACATTGCCTTTATTATCCACCTTGGAATGAATTAGTTTCAGGTAAGTTTTTGGAGGGTCAAGTTTACTCTTCTATCCACAGAACCTATGACAATATCTAGCATAAAATACATTGTTCATGAATTAACTAATAGATGATTGAGTTAACAATCTAATTTTCGAATAGGGAAAACTTGCACTAATTGATGGCTGTTGTCCATATTGATAGGAATCATTTATTTTGTACACTTAGAAGTAGAGATGTAGAATATTTTTATTTTAATTTTCTGATGAGAAGGCACACATTGAAAAAGAATCAGAAATTATGAATGATCTTCGTGTCAAAGAGTGGTCAGCGAAGTAGCTATTCATATATTTATTAGAAATTTGGTTTCTCACCATTTTATTTCCAACCAGCCACCAGTGGAAATGATACTTATAAATATTTTATTGAATAGCTTTCATTTTAACACAAGTAGTAAGTAGAGGAGCAGATGCTTCTGCGTCTATGGGAGTGCCTTTGCGAAGAAGCCAAATGCCAGAGTGCTTTGGCGAGAACTTTAATATTGGCTAGCTCTCTGGATCAAGTGTCCTCATCAAGATTTATTATATTTTTCAAATGATCATATAATAACTTTTAAATATTTTATTAACTAGTTTTAGGAAAGCCCACTTGCTTCAAATTCTCAACTGAAAATAGCATAATTTGAGGATTATTACTACACAGTCTGTCTTCTGAACCTGACTGTTCTATGCATCCTGTCTTCAGCCGTACTCATAAGAGGCCATGTCCTCACCATCGCTCTGTCTCACACCACGCATGTTGGCCTTTAATGATTCCAGGTGATTGATGTGGGGAACTTTGGTCCAAGATAAATTCGACACTACCTCTTTTTTCTCTCCTCAGGGTCTCTACTATGCCTCTTCCTTTAACTTGACATAGCTCAATCAGTTCTGCCTTGGCCAAGATTTATTTTACACTCGTTAAAGGTATGATTTATCTCTCCTGGTAGTATACTATATTTGGCCACACAGGTTCCTGAGGGAGGTCACACAGGGGACATTCAAGCTGAATTACATTATTCATACTCTATGTTAGGTTTTTGCCACAAATTCCTGGTTTCACTGTGGGAAGTTGGACATTGTATCATGAATTAAATAAAGTGGCTGGCTTAAACAGGACAAATACGTTTCTTCCAGAAATAGTTAATTGCATGGTTGATTTCATGACTCAGTGATTGAGATGGCTTTCCTTGGTCTTCTGAACATGTTGGCACTATGGTTGCTAAGGCTGTTCCCATCATATCATATCCAGCCAAGACAATTACAAAAGAAAGAAAAAAAATTACAAAAGAAAGAAAAAGCAGCACTGGCACCTGCATCTCATTAGCCAGGGGCCTGCCACATGGTCAGCCTTAACAGGATGTTATTTAGGCCAGTCTTCAATGTCTACCACACTTTCTTTTACCACTTGCCTTCAGGGGCTGGGCTTAAAGTTTCTGCCCTGGTATTTTGCTTAGCCCTCCAAAACTGAGGGCATCTCTAAAATAGAAGAGCATCTCTATTTTATCAATCCAGTCACAGTAAAAAGAACTCAAACGCACACAAAAAAAGCAGGATATTTGTGTCACTCCATTTATCCCACCAAGTCCACCAGTGCCCAGCACCATAGAAGCACAGTTTATTCATGATGATCTCATTTGGTCCTTGATATATTGGTGTATCTCTTCTCTGAGGAAGAGAATTCATTTTTTGGAAATAGGGAAATTTCATCTCAGAACTACATTCCGAATGTAGGATTTACAACTTGGATAATGTTAGTTTCACACACCAGTGCATTGTTTAGGATTGTTCACATCAAATCTACTTTTTGTTTTTATCCTACTTCTCATGTACATTGAGGAGTCAGAGTGTTACAGGATCAATTCAATTCTCTAGATTTCAAAGGAGGGTTAATATTTTACCTAACTTTTGAAACAAACAAAATATGTTCAATATAAGAATTTGTGTGACTTTTGTAGTGTTCTTTTCCTCCACCATTTTTGTTTTAGAAAATTTGCAAAAAAGGAACAGTGTATAACTTTATGTCCCTCACTTACATTCACCAATTGTTAACATTTTCCCTCTCCAAATACTTAAGCATGTAGCTGTTAACAACAGAAATGTTTTTATATAACTACAATGGAATGTTCATATTGAAAAATTAACATTGATTTATTATTATATATTGCCCATATTTTAATTTGCCTAATTTACCCAATAATGTTCAATTTCTTGTTCCCCCCTTTTCTAGGACCCAATCAGTGCATTTAATTGTCATCGTTCTGTAGTCTATTTTAATAAAAATTAGTTACTTATCTTTTTTTATTTTCCTTTCATGACACTGATATTTTTTAAGAAGGCAAGCCATTTGTATTGCAGAATCACTTGATTTGTTTCTTTCCTCATGATTACATTAAGGTTAAACATTTTTAATAAGAATACTAGAGAGATGATTACGTATCATTCTCAGTGCATTATAGCAGTTCATGATGTTAATTTGTTCTACTATTAGAATATTACATTTGATCATTTGGTAAAGGTAGTATTCAACAAATTTCTCATCTGTGATGTCTTTTCCCCTTTACAATTAATAACTAATCTATGAGATCATATGTTGAGACTGTGTTCCCAGACAATCTTTAACCCAACAATTTTAGCATCCATTGATAATTTGTGCCTGAATTGATTCCTACAATATTGATTAAAAATGATGATTTTCTACTTTGACCATTGCTCCTACATTTATTAGTTGGCATTTTCTATGAAAAGAGATTTCACTCCCTCCCTTTTGAAACTTAGTATTACTATGGCTCATAGATTTGTTTATAACTCAATCTGTTGTAAACCATTTCCATCATAATATAAACCATATTTCTTTTTAATGCTCAAATTCTCCCAGATTTGGCCAGAGGGAACCTCTTCAAAATTGCATGTCTTCTTGATATGTTCCTATCAACTTTTGAGAACTTCTTACTCTGATGTGACCGTATGTCCCATGCTTACCTTGTTTCTCTTGCACAGACCTAGAGGCAGCCATTTTCCAAGGAGCTCTAGCTTCTGTCAGAGGAAAATAGTTCCTATAGAATCAAGATCTAAGTGATCTAAATGCTCATTGTTACTGACGTACTATTGCTACTAACTTCATCAGGGAACGGAACTAAGAAATATCTATTTTAAAAATCATTAACTTGTATCTATAACTCCATTTCAAATTCAACATTATAGTATTTTTTTCTCTCCTCCCAAGGCACATTTGTAACTTTCTTCTTCCACAGTTGAAAATGAATGTGGTTGCATCAATATCAATATGTGTACTTGTGCACTCAATCGTTGAAGATACATGAAACAGTTTCAGAGTTATTACACTCATACCACTAGCATTAAAAAAATTATTAATTAAAGGTCAAGATTTCCTTTTGTTTTTAGAATATATACCAATGGGAATATAGTCAGAGTATTTTATACAAAAGTTGCATTTTAGTTATTGTGAATCCAATTAGGTATTTGCTTGTATTTGTATTTTTTGCAGCTCTTTCTTGAGTTTTTCTTGAATATAAACATATTAATATCATTCAAAAGTCAAATCAGAAAATGATAAAGTCAGAGCAAGTAGAAATACTCAGTGAAGTCTCTTTTCTTTTCTTACCTTTTCTAGTGTTCCCGTATGTCTTCTGTAGGTAACAAGTGTAATCAGTTTTTAGTTTTACCCTTCCTGCATTTCTTTGGCAAAAATAAGCATATATACATACCTCCATGCTCACAGATATAAACTTCTACCCCTTCTTTTATTTTATTCATATTTCTTGATTTCTTAAAATTATTTACATTTATCTATAGTTAGCTCTTAGAATAAATGTTACACAAATTTTCCTCCTAGTTTGTAATTTATGTTTTAATTTTATTTATAATTTTGTTTTATAAAACAAAACATTTTATTTATAATTTTGTTATGTAAAACATAAGGCTGTTCTTTTTATGCTATTGAATTTACCAGTATTTTCTTTTATTACATCAGGATATTGAGACACTAGTAGAAAGATTTCGTCCCTTTGCCTATCCAGATTACATGGGAATTAATTCATGTTTTCTTCCATCTGTGTGTGCTTTTGTTTTGTACAGTTAGATTTCTGATCCGTTGAGAGTTCATTTTTGCGTAACCTATGGTATACAAATTCAATATTATTTTTCCCAGATGGCAATACAGTTGACCTATCATATTTACAATAAGTCTGCACTATCTACAATGATTGAGGTGTCACCTTTACACTACACTAAATTTCTGTACATACTTGGGTTCTTTTCTGAACTTTCTATTCTGTTCTACTGCTCTTTCTGTTCAATCATATGCCAATAAACAACTGTTTTGATTACAGAAGCTTTGTAGTATGTTTGCATATCTGATAAGTATATGCACTTTGTTACTCTTCTTCAGGATTTCAGATCTGGCATGTTTATTTTTCTATGATAACTTTAGAATGAACTTGTATAGCAAAAAATAAAATTATATGATTTTTCATTGAAATTGCACTCAATTTAGATATTAACTTAAAGAAATTTGTCATGCATATGATACTGAATCCAAAACCAAAACCGTTTGTCATTTGGTCCAAAATTATTTTTTATGCTTTTTATGAGAGTTTAAAAGTTTTACACTTAGAGGTTTCACATATTTCTTGTTTTGTTTTTCTAAAGTTTCCATATTTTGTAGCTATTTAAACAATTTTTTTTAAAAAATTATTTTTCTGCAGTTACGATTTTTTGTGTACAGTTGAAGGCTATTGGGTTTTTGATGTTCATTTTTATATTCTATTATGTTATAGGATATTATTATATGCATTGGTTTTATAATTTCTTCTCTCACATTTCCAAAATATAGTGATATCATTTGAAAATAGATATATTTTACTTCTTGTTTTCAAATTGACCGATATTCCTATACAATGTTAAACAGTAGTAGTTAAGTAGACATCTTTGCTTTGTTCCTGACCTGAGTATGAAGGCTTCTATTATGTGGATATGTGTGTGTGTATGTATATAGTACTTATTTCTTTCAATATTATTAGAAGAATTATGTATCAAATTTTGTCAAAGGAATCCTTAGAAACTAGTATTTTCTCTCTGGCAGTATCAATACAAAGAAATAAATGAATAGATTTCCAAACTTCACTTGGTCATGATGTATTACTTTCCTGTAGGTCTATTCAGTTCCATTTGCTGATGTTTTATTTAGAATTTTTACATCTGTATTTACAAGTAATACTTGTTTTTTGTTTGTTTTGTTTTCTGCTACCACCATTCACCATTTAATGATATATCTGTCTCATAAGAAGTAATTTGGAAATTTTCCTTCACTTTTAAAGCTCTGAACAACTTATGTAGCAATTGAGCAAATAAATATTAATCATTTTATAGAATGCCCCTGTGGAACCACCTGACTTTGGTGCTAATTTTGGTAGGAAGTTTTTGTTTGTTTGTTTTGTTTTTTTCTTTCTTTACCTTTCACTATTCTGCAGTGAAACCCATCTATTTAATCTCTGTGTCTCAGGATTGTTTTTACTTACTACAGGTTACCAGTCAGTTGGTAATTAAGTCTCTTAGGTTTGTTTTGTTTTCCAAAATGCCTTTATGTTACCTCTGGGATAATTTCACTTGATATGAAATTCCAAATTGACTGATTTATTTTCTTTCAGCACTTTAAAGATATATCCTCACCATGTGCTGGCCTCCACTCTTTTTGATAAAATGTTAGCCAACATTGACATCAATGTTCCCATGCATTAATGCTTGGTTTTCTTGTTTTGTTTTGTTTTTCTGTAGCTACATTGAAGACTTTTTTTTTCTTTAGCTTTTCAATAGTTTGATAATCATACACCTAGGGGTTTTTCTTTGTATTTATCTTACTGGAGTAGTCTGAACTTCTTGCCTCTTTTTTTTTTATACTTTAAGTTCTAGGGTACATGTGCTCAAGGTGCAGGTTTGTTACATAGGTATACATGTGCCATGATAGTTTGCTGTACCCATTAACTCATCATTTACGTTAAGTATTACTTGTTTCTTTAAATTTATGTATTTTAACACATTTTGGGGGAGAAATTTCAGACATTATTGTTGAAAATATTTTTCTGCCACATTCTCCCTGTTTCACTTTTCCTTCCAAGGCTCCAATTATGTATATGGTAAACTTTTTGATATTCAACTACAGGTCACTGAAGTTCTCATTATGTTATTTTGCAATTAGTATCTCTCTGTTTTTCAGATTAGATCATTTTTGTTAATCTGTTTCAAATTCCTTGATTCTTTCTTCTGTTATATTCACTGTGACATTAAGCCAAACCAGTGAATTTTATTTTGTTTGTATTTTTCAGTTCCAGAATTTAGAGTATGCTTGTTTCTTACCATTTTTATTCCTATGCTGAGATTCTCTACTTGTTCATAATTTTGAGCACACCTTTTCATTGCTTCATTGAGCATAGTCATATGGCTGTTTTCAAATTCCTGTCTTCTAAGTTTAATATCTTAGTCATCGCTGACTTTTAGTTTATATTGGTTTTCTTTTCTCTTAAGTATAAATCATACTTTCTGTTTCTTCAAATATCTAGTAATGTTTAATGTTATATTTATTGGATACTGTGATTGATGTATTACAGAAACTATGAATTCTTTTTTTTCTTTTTTTTTTTTCTTTTTTTGAGATGGAGTCTCCTTGTCACCCAGGCTAGAGTGCAATGGTGACATCTTGGCTCACTGTAAACTGCCCCTCCCGGGTTCAAGCGATTCTCCCACCTCAGACTCTCAAGTAGCTGGGATTACAGGCACCCACCATCATGCCTGGCTAATTTTTGTATTTTTGTAGAGGCAAGGTTTCACCATGTTGGCCAGGCTGGTCTTGAACACCTGAGCTCAGGTGATCCAACTGCCACGGCGTCCCAAAGTGCTGGGATTACAGGCGTGAGCCACAGTATCCGGCCTTATAATCTTCCTAACAATGACCATTTTTATTTCTTTGCTTTAGCAGTTAATTTGGCTAAATTCTAACTCTAAGCTGTCTCCCTACTGTGATAAGACCCAGTGACAACTTTCATTCAGTTATTTTAGCTTTGGATAGCTTTTTGGAACATGCATTGTGCATTCATAGTTTAGGAGTCAGGCAGAGATTTAGACAGAGTTAGTAAATCAGCTTTGAATCTTCCCAAGTGAAACTCCCTGCTTATCAGAATTTCTACTTTACTTTCTAGCTGTGGTGATAACCCAGAACCTAGTCTCTGATTTTTCATGCCAGTAACACTTCAGGTTTCTAGTCAAGTTTGCACAAACCAATGCAGCATGCATATTACTATGCTGTGCCTCCAGGCCAAAAAAAAAAAAAAGAAATCATAAAATGGGACACTCACCTAGTATTTTATTCTTCAAATGTTGACTTCCTCTAGCTTTTATCTGCCTTTGCCAGCTCAAGGGTGCTTTCAACTATTATTCTATTATTGTTTTTATCCAGAGTTTATAAGAGTTGTATTTTATTTCTGAGAATTTGTTTTGTTTTGTTTTGTTTTTCTGAGATGGAGTCTCACATTGTTGCCTAGGCTGGAGTGCAGTGGTACCATCTTGGCTTACTGCAACCTCTGCCTCCCAGGTTCACGTGATTCTCCTCGCCTCAGCCTCCCAAGTAGCTGGGATTACAGGCACCCGCCACCACACCCCGTTTTTTTTTTTTTTTTTGTATTTTTAGTAGAGATGGGGTTTTACTGTGTTGCCAGTCTGTTCTCCAACTTCTGACCTCGTGATCGACCCACCTCGGCCTCCTAAAGTGCTGGGATTACGGGCGTGAGCCACTGTGCCCAGCCAACAAAATTTAAAAATCGTTTTGACATGATTTGTGTGATGTGCACTCATTTACATTTCTGTGTTATAACTGGTATTTTTTATTTCAATTATGTTATACTAACATATTTCTTTTGCATAATGTTTTATATTTACAATGTTGCTTTCTTTTCGTGGTCTTATTTTACTTTTGCTCCTTTTGGCATTAAAGTTTTACTTTTGTTCTCATATTTAGCTTGATGTTTATATCTTTTGTAATGCCTATTGTTTCTTATTTATCACTTAACTATTTGGCTTTTACCTTTAATTATTTAAATGTTATTTCTAAATTTTACTTTTTTATCTTCTACTTTTGAGTTGTATTACCTCTGTATTGACAGAACATACACTATTCATGCAATATTTTTCTTGTCACCCTTTTGCTTTAAAAACATTTGGAAGGCCGGGCGCGGTGGCTCAAGCCTGTAATCCCAGCACTTTGGGAGGCCAAGACGGGCGGATCACGAGGTCAGGAGATCGAGACTATCCTGGCTAACACGGTGAAACCCCGTCTCTACTAAAATACAAAACTAGCCGGGCGAGGTGGCGGGCACCTGTGGTCCCAGCTACTCGGGAGGCTGAGGCAGGAGAATGGCGTAAACCCGGGAGGCGGAGCTTGCAGTGAGCTGAGATCTGGCCACTGCACTCCAGTCCGGGCGACAGAGCGAGACTCCGCCTCAAAAAAAAAATAAAAAATAAAAAAAAAAAAAACATTTGGAGAAATATTCTACATATGCCATTTATATAGTGAATATACATAAAATTATAGGACAAAATTAAAATCAAACACATCAATTACATCACACCATTGCAATGATCATGGTTAGTTCTTTTGCTAAAGTCTCCCCAGAAATGATTTGGTTAGCTTAGAACTTATATACTAGTAGATTCCTCAAAAAGGGCTTTTGAATATAGTATCCCCTGGTTCTTGCAAGTTATATCTGATTTATCTCTTTAATATTTTATGATAGCTTGGCCATATAAAACATCATTTAGTTTACACTTTCTTAAAATTTCTGAAAAAAATGCTATGTCCTGCTGTTTTGTTTTGTATATACTTATTATGAAACCTGATGGCAATAATAATTTTCTTCCTTTAGTATATGATTTGGTCTTTCTCTCTACAATCCTGAGATTTTGTTTACTTTTGTTTTCTTTAATATAAATTTCTAAACATTGTATTATTATATGTTTTGAATTTCTTTCTGATAGTTTTCCCTAGAAATATTGGGCCCTTAAGGCAGCCAGAGAGAAAGGTCGGGTTACCCACAAAGGGAAGCCCATCAGACTAACAGCAGATCTCTCGGCAGAAACTCTACAAGCCAGAAGAGAGTGGGGGCCAATATTCAACGTTCTTAAAGAAAAGAATTTTAAACCCAGAATTTCATATCCAGCCAAACTAAGTTTCATAAGTGAAGGAGAAATAAAATCCTTTACAGATAAGCAAATGCTTAGAGATTTTGTCACCACCAGGCCTGCCTTACAAGAGACCCTGAAGGAAGCCCTAAACATGGAAAGGAACAACCGGTACCAGCCATTGCAAAAACATGCCAAAATGTAAAGACCATCGAGGCTAGGAAGAAACTGCATCAACTAAA
>NW_016819633.1:320553-333282 GCF_001698545.2 Rhinopithecus bieti | reverse complement strand
AAAACAGTTTTAAAAAATTCTGTTCTATTGCTAACTTTTCAAAACCTTTTCTTCAATTTCATTCCTGATGGTTAATTTCTCTTTCAAAACTTTCTGATATTTTTAAAATCTGTTTTTATAATTCCAATTTGTTTTAACATATCTACAAATGCTTGTTCAATACTATATAACTCAGGTTAGGATGTTATATTGTAGGTTCTTTCTGCTTCATGACTGGGAAATTTTTTATAAGCTAAAAATTTTGATTCTTATATTCTGTTTCTTACTATATTGCTTTGTAGGGACATGGATGACCACTTGTTGATTTCGTAATATTTTATCCTCTGGGATGATTAAGCACTGGTATGCAGACATGGCTGAAGAATTTTAGATAGCTTACTAAATTGTGTAGTCTGAGAATGTTCTTTTCTATTGTTATCATGAAATACAGTCTTTTAGGATGGAGCAGTTCTGTTTTCTTGCTTTTAATTTAATTTTTTGCTTACTTGTTTGAGTGTACAGAGGAAAGCTAGTTTTATATACCCTTGATATTAAAAGACATCTTGGCTACCTATACAAAACTTGATATATATGCTTCCTTTTCTTGAGTTTCTTAATAATAGTCTTTAATATCTGCCTATTATTTTCTTTTCTGTTTTTAGTGGCAAGTCTTGAAGTAATGGCTACCTTTTTCAAGTTTCTTCATTTTCACCAGAAGCTAGTGCCTTCCTGAGCCTCCCACCTTGAGTCTTCCCCTCAGAATTGCTTTGAATTCTGCAATATTGAGTGCTCTGAACTGCTGGTAACAAACCTTTCTCAAATATGTTTATAGTAAATATAAGACTTTCTCTTTCTGGGAGTAATTTTGTCTGTGTTTCACTACTCTTTTTCCTTTGTTTCTATGTCTTATTTCTACCTCTTTTATTTCACAACCATGAACTTATCTGTGGAATTTGGGTGTTTATTTTCCTACTTAAATATAACTTAATATTTGTAGTGTTTTCTATGTCCTAAATATGCCATAGACATGAGTCATGTGTGGTTTATTTGCTTCTTTTTAATTTATTTGGATTTTTTTGGAGAATGTGTATACATTTTTATTTAAGCTATTGTTATCATCCTTTGAGATCTTGGAACTCCAAAAATTTATTTTAAACTAGTTTTCATTAACTCTCATTAGAAACAGAAAAACTAGAGTCATAGTGATATAATAAGTCACAATGATAAGTCATAATTAAAATATCAAAGTTTGTATGGCTTGAACACAAATATTTAAAAGTGTCCCTATTACTGGCCTCTATTTTCAAAAATGTTTAATATAAATCAGCTCTGATAAATATACATCAGAAGGAAAATATTAGAGATTTAGAGGTTGTCTACCAAGTTCCTCTTAACAACAAAATCAAAATCTGTCTGTATAGATTGAATAAAGCTCTAAAGTTTTTGTGTCCCTCTANCACATATATATATAATATATATATAATATATATATATAATATACATATATAATATATATATAATATACATATATATATAATTGTTATGGCTTCATGGCAAGTAGAGTATAATCTTTGAAATACAGAATTAATTAGTTAAGATATAGCCTCTTTGCTTTAAGCTTGGCCAGTTGATTTATTTTGACAGTAAGATGTTAGCATATTTGAATTAGCCAAATCTCTCTAGTCTGGACTAAAGACAACTGAAAGTGTCCAAGATGTAAGAGCTTGAAAGGTATTTACATATCTGAGTTTGCCTTCTTGAATTCTTGCCTTACCCACAAGAAAATTATGGCTAAAATAACTGTTATTCTATAGAGAAAAAAAGTAACATTGTGCAGACATGCATCTAATCTAAAACTTGAAGCCAAATTTAATCCAGATAAAATGAGTTTCAGATAATCCACAATGCATGGATGAGAAAGTATGCTATTGTTGTAAGCAACTGAGGTTTGGGATGGTTAGTTATGCAATATCATTGTCACAGTTGTCAACAAAGAAAACAAAAAACTAAAATTGATGGTAGTAATTTTGGAACTGGGAAGCAGGTGGCAAGGGAACTGTAATAGGAGGTTAGAAAAATGGTGAGTAAAGTCATAAAAAGTGGGGAAAATGTCAATCTGTGCTATGCAGTGACTAAATATTTGGTAAAACTGTCATCCATGATAACAGACAGGACAGAAAATATATCTAATGAACTTGTCATATTGATTGAGGAGATTTTGAGGTCGACTGCTGTAATCCCAAGGTGGTTTCTTCAAGCTGCATTAGATTCTATAAGACAGGAAAGTACTATAAGATAGGAAAGAACTGGCCAGAGTCAGAGTAGAATTGAAACTATGAAGAACCCAGAAATGCTAGAATGTGTAAAATTACCAAGTTAAACTGATTTTCACCTTATTAAATACACAGTTATTAACATATAGCCTTAGGAGAAAAATTATTATTTGGTACTTCCAAAAAGATGTGGTCCTAGAATATGACAAAATAGGCATGTGGTTCTAATACCATTTTTAAGACCTCTGAAAGGATTAGATGAACATCTTATAGATCTTTTCAGCCAGAAAAAAAGGAAGGACTCCTAGGAGGTTGAAAGGTGTGGTCCACTTGATATCTGATATACTCAGGGAAACTATAATTTCAATTAAAATGAGAGACATGTTTCAGAAGTAATTGTGGTTGTAGCTTTTGGAATATGACATTAAATATAATTAAATATATAGAATATTTACAATTTGTGAGAGAGTTGGAGTAGCCAAATCTCTCTAGTCTAGACTATAGGCAACTGAAATTATTAAAGATGTAGAAAGATCTTTGAACTTGCTACTCTCTTCAGTCAGAAAGCAGACTTAGACTTTTCTTCTCTGAAGTAAAGCACATTCTCCAAAGTATTTTCACAACATGAGATTTTTAGAAAAGAAAAAGGCTTAGGTGACAGAAAGGAGCTGTGGAGAGCAATGCACAAGGGAACTGTTCCCAGAAATCAGACACACAGCCTAATCAAAAAATGAACAAACAAACAAACAAACAAAACACATTGCCTGTCCCCAAAATAGGGGAACTTGGCAATATTTGTCTATCAGGAATATAAAATTTCTATAGACTATTTTTACTGATGGGTGCATTCTTTTATTACTCTTTCTGAATGGGAATGTTTATTATGTTCTACCCTGTTCTATCATTATACTTTGTATTCTGGTGGACTTTGAATCAGTTCATAGATATCTGGATCACAAAAAACTACATGTAGACATATTGTAGGTCCTCTGATCCTAGACCTTGAGTCTACTGCCATGATGGAATGGGACTTTTAGGGGTGTTTGGATAAAAATGAGTACACTTTTCACATTGGTAATTTTGACCTACAAAAAAGTGTGAAAAACTGAATCATTACTCTTAATTGTTAACTCTTCTGCAGTAATGGTATACATCCACATTCCTGTCATGGTGGAAGCACTGTATTACCCAACTCTTGCTTTGGGTTTGATCTCATGACTGACGTTGGCCATAAAATGTTAATGAATGTGAAACCAGAAAAAATATAAAATTTTTTTGCACTTGAGCTTTCATTCTTATGCTCTTGCCTTTCACCTGTGAAGGCTATGACTGGTAGCCTTGGGTTTTAAGAAGGCATAAAGATACAGGGAGATGATATAAACCCAACTTGTAGTTTGGTGCGAAGTCCAATCAAGCCCAGCCAAGCACAACCAGGATCAACTGAACTTCAGATGCAGGAGTATAAAATGCTAATGTATTTATCTATTTTTCTGCAACTAAGTTTTGAGATTGTTTTTTACACAGCATTATTATGGTAATATCTAAAGCATTCACCCTTTTTTTTTTATTTAACCAAGCACTTTGATGAAACTTTGAGAATGAAGAGAATGCTTATTGCATTGTCTGGAAGCAGAATGTGCATAAATGAATAAAAGGCTGAAATTCTTGGGATAAAAATTGGATAAATATTTGCAAGGAAGACCAGAGAGAGAGAGATTAAGAGACTGAAGCAAACACGGAGGTAGATAAGAAATGAAATATCCTGAAATCAAATAACAACTGGATCTTCAGGTTAAAAGTCTATACTGCTTTCTGGTTAAAAATCTCAAATCATAAGTAATATTTTGATAAACTTACCAAATGAAGCATACAATTATTTCTTCTTCTGACTAAAGTAACACTCAAAGTTTTGAAATATACTTTGCAAAATATTCTAGTGGAGATTGTCCATCATGGCACCCTCAGTGCTCAGTAGAGAAAAGTTACAGAGCTAGGTCATCCAGAGCACAAAACCCCTCTGATGACACTGACAGGACCAGTTATGACAGGTGACTCTCAGACTAATCAGAGCTTAGGATATTTTTCAAAGTGGAATAGCAAGGTATAGGGTTTCCTTTTTAGTTGCTAAACTTTGTATCTGGAGGCTAATACTCATATTCACAGTTTTCCTAAAGCTGTTCCCCTTCAACTTCTGCAAAATAAGGGAAACATGACAAATGCAGACATTGACAAATAAAAAATATAAGGCAGTAAAATTGTCAAAATATTTTAAAAGAAAAGAAATTCCAAGGACTAGTTTGTTGAAAGAAAATGAACAAAATGGATAAACAAAAACTACCATAACTAACAACAAATAATAAAATGAAATACCTTCAAGCAGTTGTAATATTGATGGTCCATGTGTAATATACTAGGAGAAACATCTTCACAGACAGAAAAGATAAGCCTTCAAGTATATTTTGTGAATCCAATATATCAGCAATCTCCAAATGTGAAAAAAATCAACACATTGAAAGGGAAAAACAAAATTCAATATTGCTAAAGAATAGGTATGCAGAACTCTTTGGTTAAATATTTGTACAAAGAACTATGCAGTATATAAAAATATCAACTAACTTAGCCATGTGGTGTTTATAGACAAGGATTTTAAAAGATTTCTTTAAGTGATTCCAATATGAGACAAAATTTTTAAAAACATTAGGACTATATAAGTAGTTTATGCAAGGACATGTAACAGAATAATGCCAAAATAGATAGTTCCTTGACATAATAAATGTGATTAAATTGTAGCCAGCCACCATTCTGTCCAATTGTAGAAAAGTAGGATTCCCTTTGAAGTTAGGACAACCACACAAACCTACCCTCAATACTGCTATTTAACAATACTTTGAAAGTACTAGCCTATACCTTATTCTGGAGATTAAATATAAGTAAGTAGGGATATTTTTATTTATTATTTGCTATTAACATGATGTTTTGACTGAAAAAATGAAGAGAAGTCACTGAGGAAACATCTATAGGAAAAATATGACTTCATTAAGTTGGTGTTGTCAAAAAATTAATGTACAAATTCTAATGCCTTTTGTTGCAAAGTATAATGTAAAAAAAGACTACATAAAGTGATCATAACTAAAATATACAACTAGGAATAATCTTACATGATATTTGTAATAATAAAATAAATAAATTACTGAATGACATAAAGGAATATTTAAATAAATGTAAAATACAATGTATTTTGTGAAGAGAAAACTGGAAAACTCAATACTTTAAAACTAAAACTACCTATCCTTCTCGAATTTATCTAGAAATTCTATGTGGGCTCATTTGAAACATTAATGGAAATTTTTTTTGTTATTTTTCCCTGGAACTTGAAAAAGATTGATACTAAATTAAATCTAAAAGATGGAGAAAGAACTATAAATTCTTCTAAAAGATAGAGAAATGAGAGCAGACTATCCTTAAAATTGGTAGAATTATTACTTTGTATAAAATTATATGTGGCCTGTAATAGTTTATAGAATATAACATGATATAATGAGGTATAATACAAATCTGTGTATGTATAGAAATTTTTTTCAGAAGCTAATGACATCAGTAGGAAGGCAAAACAAAATTTCCAATATTTGTACCCTTATCGAAAAATCAATTTGAACTCTTCATACTCAAAAATACCCTCACAAGAGCTAAGAAATCCCTACGAGAGCCAGGAGCTATTAACCCAGCCTCTAGTCAAGACATCATAGCCCCTGTCACAAAGTCACCACCCATGTGCCTAGCCTCAAGGTCCACTCTAGCACGAGGTTGGACTCTACAGATCCAGCTTTCATGTTGTTCTCTTCAGTTATAGGCTCCAGGTTGAGCCCCGACAGTCCCATGCTTCAGGCCTGCCCCACAGCCAGGCCCCCTTCTACAGCCCTGAAGTCCTGGCAGTCTATTGTGAACACAGCCTTCAGGTCTTCACTAGCATAGGAGTGGCACCCACAAATCCCAGTTCCAGATTTCCCCCTGCAGCCCTAGGTACCATACATGCCCCAGCTTCCAGATTGCCCTCTACACCCCACACATCAATTGAGCCATGGCTCAGGCCCACCTTAGCACTAGACCAACCCCTACAGACTCAGGCTCAAGTTCTGCTTAAGCACCAGTTTGGCTTCTGTGGACCCAGGCTTTAACTTATCTCCCACTGACACACAGGCTCCAGGTCTGCCCCAGCAGACTAAAGGCCTAGGACTATGGCAGTGAAGATATAGGCTCTAGGCCCAAACCCAGTGACCCAGGAAACACATCTGGCCCCTATGGGCGCTAGAGGCAGGCCTTCCCACCTGTTTATATAGGCACAAGGCCAGCCTTCCCAAGGACTTCAGCAGCAAGCCTGCCTGCAAACCCTACCAGACAGGCCACAGACAATCTCTTGATGAGTTGACTGGTGAAGAACTTTGCTGCATAGACTATTCTGTAAATGCTGGAATAGATACCTGCTACTTCAAATGCACAGACGCCAATAAATGGTCACAAGGATTATGAATAATTAGGGAAGCATAATAACATCAAAAGAACAAAATAAACCAGTAACTGATTCCAAAAATGGAGATTTATGAACTATCTGACAAAGAACTCAAAATAAATATCTTGATGTTCAGTGAGCTACAGAGACACAGACACAGAACACAGAACACAGACCATATACAATCAGGAAACTAATATGTGAACAAAATGAGAAGTTCAACAAAGAGATAGAAACAAACAGATAGAAAACAAAAAAAAAAAAAGCATTGAACAAATTCTGAAACTAAAGAACACAGTTAACTGAACTGAAAATGCCTATAGAAAGCTTCAACAATGGATTCTACCAAGCAGATAATTAATAAACCTGAAGATTTGTCATTTAAATTATCTAGTCAGAAGAACAAAAAGTGAAAAAGAATAAAAAATAGTAAAAAAAAGCCTATGGGATTCATGGATGACCAGCAAATGAAACAATCTATGAATTATGGAAATTTCAGAAGCAGCAGAGGAAAAAGATGGGTAGAAAGCTTATTTAAAGAAATAATGACAAAACTTTATAATTCTGGAGAGAGAATTAAACATCCAGATTGATGAAGTCAAAAGAATCCCAAATAGGTTAAGTATAAAGAAATCTTCACTCAAATACATTTATACTCGTTCTCAACAGTCAAAGATAGCAGCACGAGAAAATTGATTCATCACATATGACAGAAACTCTATGAGACCTTCAGTGGATTTCTCAGGAGAAGCCTTTCAAATCAACAGGCAGTGGAAAGATACATTTAAAGTGCTGGAAAAAAGAAACCTGCTATATAAAAATACTATATTCAGCAAGGCTAGCCTTTATAAATGAAGGAGAAATAAGGACTTTCCCAGACAAAAAGGACCTGTGAGAGTTTATCACAACTAGGCCTGCCTTAAAAGAAATACAATGAGTTCTTTACATTGAAATGAAAGGATACTAACAATACAAAACAGACATAAAATTTAAGGCTTACTATAGAGGTACACTCTAGCAAATTTGGAATTCTCTAATACTATAATGGTAGTGTATAAATCACTTTTAGTATAAAAGTTAAAAGACAAAAGTATCAAAAGTACTAAGTTACAATAAGTTAATGAATATATGATATATAAAAGATGCACATTGTAATATTAATAACATAAAATGGGAGGAGAGGATAAATTAAAGGGCAGAGTTTTTGTATGTGGTTTAAGTTCATATCAACTTAAAATAGACTGTTATTACTGTAAGATATTTTACTTAAGGTTAATGGTAACCACAAAGATAAAAACCACACAAAAAAGATAAAGGAATGAAGGCATACCCCTGTAAAAGTTAATCAATCACAAAGGAAGAAAGCAAGAGGGGAAGAATGGAACAAAGTAACTACACATTACTCAAAACAATTAACAAAATGGCAGCAGTAAGTCCTTTCCTATTAATAATTACTTTAAATGTAAATGAACTAAATTCTCTAGTCAAAAGACATTGTGGCTGAATGGATAAAATGAGATGCAACCATATACTTCCTATAAGAGATTCACTTTAGCTTTAAGGACACACATAGGCAAAAAGTGAAGGGATGGAAAAAATATTTCATGCAAATGTTAACCAAGAGACAGCAAGGATGGTTATACTTATTTAAGACAAAACAGACTTTAAGTCAAGAACTGCTACAAGACACGAAGAATGTAATTACATAATGATAAGGATGTCAATTCATCAAGAGTATATAACAATTGTAAATATACATACACAACACAGAGAACCTTAATATATAAAGCAAATATTAACAGAAATTAAGAGAGAATTAGACAGTAATACAATAATAGTAGGGGACTTCACTATCCATTTCAACAATGGGTAGGTGATGCAACAGAAATTCAATAAGGAGGCCGGGCGCGGTGGCTCAAGCCTGTAATCCCAGCACTTTGGGAGGCCGAGACGGGCGGATCACGAGGTCAGGAGATCGAGACCATCCTGGCTAACATGGTGAAACCCCGTCTCTACTAAAAAAATACATAAAAAAAACTAGCCGGGTGAGGTGGCAGGCGCCTGTAGTCCCAGCTACTCGGGAGGCTGAGGCAGGAGAATGGCGTAAACCCGGGAGGCGGAGCTTGCAGTGAGCTGAGATCCGGCCACTGCACTCCAGCCTGGGCGACAGAGCGAGACTCCGTCTCAAACAAAACAAAACAAAACAAAACAGAAATTCAATAAGGAAACAGGAGAGTCAAACAACACTATCAACCAATTAAGTCTAACAGACATATAGAGCACTCCAAACATTCCAACCAATGACAGCAAAATACACATTCTCTTCAAGTGCATATGCAACATTCTCCAGGATAGATCTTATGTTAGAACACAAAACAAGTTTTAACAAATTTAAGATTGAAATTATATCAAGTATCTTTTCTGGCCACAATGGTATGAAACTAGAAATTACTAACAGGAGGAAAACTGGAAAATGCACATCTATGTGGAAGTTAAACAACACAATTCTGAACAAACAATGGGACAAAGAAGAAATAAAATGAAAAATTAGAAAATAACTTTAGACAAATTAAAATGGAAACACAGTATACCAAAACTTATGTGATGTAGCAAAAGCAGTTCTAAGAGAAAATTTTATAGCTATAAATCCCTAAAATAAGAAAGAAAAAGTTATCAAATAAACAACCTAACTTTACAACTCAAAGGACTAGAAAAGAAAACTTAAGCCCAAATTAGAAGAAGAAAAAATAAATAAAATAGATACTAGGAAAATGACAAAAGATTAATAAAATTAAATTTTGTGTTTTGAAAAGATTTTAAAATGAGAATCCCTTAACTAGACTAAGAATAAAAGAGAAGACTCAAAATCAGGAAAGGGGAGAAATTACAAGTAACACATACATAAAATATTATAAGATATATGCACAAAATGAAAATAAAATAAAATTTAATGATAAATAAATCTCATTAGAACTTGAATATATATATATTATATGTATGTATAGAAATATGTATATATAGGTACCACCATGAACAATCACATGTAACAAATTGGACAACCTAGAAGAAAGTGTATAGATTATTGGAGACATACAACCTACAAAAACTGAATCAAAAAGAAATAGAAAGCTTGAAAAGACCAATAACACATAAAGAGATTGAATCAGTAATCAAAATCTTTAACAAAGAAAAGTCCAGGACTTAATTAATTCATAGGTGAATTCCACGAAATACTTAAAGAAGAATTAAAATTAATACTTTTTTAAACTATTCCAAAATAATAGAATGAAGGAGAACACTTCCAAACTCTTTTTATGAAAAAAAAAATCACCTTGACGACGCAAAGACACTACAATGAAAAAAAAAAATAACTGCAAACCAATATCCTTGATGAACATGGATGCAATATTTTCAACAAAATACTAACAAACTGAATTCAATAGCATATTACAAGAATCCTTCACTATGATCAACTGGGATTTATCCTCGGGATGGAAGGATGATAGCTCACAAACAAATTAATAAATGATTCATTCTTTTAACAGAATGAAAGATAAATATCATATAATCATCCCAATAGATGCTGAGCAAGCATTTTACAAAATTCATTATCTTTTCCAGATAAAAATTCTTAACATACTACACAGAGAAGAAATGCATTTCAACATAATAAAGACCATATATGACAAACTCACAGGTAGCATCATACTCAATAGTGAAAAACTGAAAACCATTACTCTAAGATTTGGGAAAAGACATCTTTGTGATGTCTTTGCCTGATTTTACTCTCACCACCTTTATGTAATATGCTACCAGAAAGCTTACCTAGAACAATTACGTAACAAAAATGAATAACACCATTTAAATTGGAAAGGAAGTACAGTTGTCTCTGTTTACAACTGACAAATCTTATATGAAGACAATCCTAAAGACTTCATCAGAAAACTTAGAACTGAAAGCATTCAGTAAATTTGCAGGATATAAAATAGCAAGCATACAAAAATCTGTAGCTTTTATAATAACACAGAACTACATGAAAAATAAAATTTAAAAATCTCATTTATAATAGCAAAATAAGAAACTTATATTTAGGAAGTAGTACGACAAAAAAGAAGTGAAAGATCTATGTACTGAAAACTACAAAATAGTGATGCAGTCAATTGGAGAAAACACATACAAATGAAAAGATACCCCAAGTTCATGAATTAGAAGTATTATTATTGTTACAATGTCCGTACCACCTAAATTGACCTATGGATTCAAGGCAATTCTTACAAAAATTTCAGTGACATTTTTCACAGTATCAGAAAACACAATCTTAAAATACATATAGAGCCACAAAAACCCTAAGTAGCCAAAGCAATATTGAGCAAAAGAATAAAGCTAAAGACATTACACTACCCGAGATCAAAGGATGTTACAAAGTTATAGTAATCATAACAGCATGATGCTGGCATAAAAACAGACATAGAGACCAATGGTGCAGAATAGAAAGCCAAGAAAAAAAATTCATACGTTAATGGTCAATTGATTTATGGTGATGCCAAGGACATACATCAGGAAAAGACAATCTCTTCAATAAATGGTGTTAGATGACTGGATATACATAAGTATAATAATGAAATGATACTCTTTTTCCAAACCATATATAAAATCAACTTCAAATGTATTAAAACTTAAGTATAAAATTAAAAGTGTAAAGTTACCAGAAGAAAATATAGGGCAAAGATTGACATTGATTTGGGCAATACATTTTGGTTATGACTCCAAAAACACAAGCATCAGAAGCACCAACAGGCAAATGGGATTTCATTAAACTAATAAGCTCCTGCACAGCAAAGGAAACAATCAACAGAATGAAGAGACAACCTACAGAATGGAAGAAAATGTTTGGAAACCATGTAGCCAATAAGGGGTTAATATCCAAAATATATAAGTACCTCAAATAGCTCAATTGCAAGAAAACAAATAATGAACTTATAATATGCACAAAGGACAAGTATAGACATTTTTCAAAAGAGGACCTACAAATGGCCAGCAGATATCTGAAAAAATGCTCAACATCACTAATAATCAGGTAAATGCAAATCAAAACCACAATGAAACATCACTTTACACTGGTTAAAATGGCTTTTAATAAAAATACAAAAGTACCTAGTATTAGAGAGGATATAGAGAAAAGAGAATGCTTGTATACTGTTGGTGGGAATGCATATTGGTAGCCATTATGAAAACTAGTATGGAGGATCCTGAAAACAATAAAAATAGAACTACTTATGAGCAGCAATTCCACTTATGGGTGTATATCCAAAGGAAATGAAAGTAGTATCTTGAAGCGATATCTACACCCCTGTACTCATGGCAGGGTTATTTACAATAATCAAGATGTAGGATCAATGTATGTATCTATCAATGGATCAATGGATAAAGAAAATGTGGCATATGTGTATATAAATATGTGTGTGTGTGCACAAGCCTATGTGTGTATACGATGGAGTGCACTTCAGCCTTTAAAAAGAAAGAAATCCTATCATTTGTAACAACGTGGATGACGGAGGACATTATGCTAAGTAAAACAAGTCAGGCATAGACAAATATCATATTCTCTCACATGAAGAATCACAAAAAGTCAAACCACAGAAGCAGAGAATAGAATGGTGGTTGCCAGGAGGTGGGGGGTGAAAAAGGAGGGGTTGTTGGACAGATGACAAAAAGATTCATGAGACAGAATGAATATATTCTGAAGATCTGTTGTACAGCCTAGTGACTATAGTTAATTATAAGATATTGTATTTTTGAAAACTGTTGAGAGTAAATGTTAAATGTTCTTCCCACAAAAAATAGCAAGTATGTGAAGTGATGGGTAGGTTAATTAACTTGATTTAATAATTTCACAACGTGTACCTGTATCAAAACATCACATTGTATGCTGTGTGTGTGTGTGTGTGTGTATATATATATATATATATA
>NW_016819633.1:316929-318871 GCF_001698545.2 Rhinopithecus bieti | reverse complement strand
TATTAGCCAGGATGGTCTCGATCTCCTGACCTCGTGATCCGCCCGTCTCGGCCTCCCAAAGTGCTGGGATCACAGGCTTGAGCCATCCTTATTTTATTAATTAACATTTGAGTTGTTTCCATTTTGGAGCTATTATGAAGAAAGACACTATAAGCATATTATATACACAGCTTTTGTGAACGTGTGTTTTCATTTCCTTTTCCTTACTCAGAGTGGAGTAGAATTGCTGTGTATTTTATAGGAATGCTTTCAAAAATTGTTGCGACATTTTTACCTTCCAATGTAAGAGATTATCAATTCCTTATTTGCCAAAATTTGCTGTCAGTTTTGTTTTGTTACTTCTTATTATTTGTTTGCTTGTTTTTAGCGATTTCACTGAGTATGGAATGGTATCCCATTGTGAGTTCAGTTTGCACTACACCTGTGGACTAATTAGGTTGAGCAGATTTTCAAGTGGTTTATAGTCACAAATATTTACTTTTGTAATGTTTAAGTCTTTTGGCCATTTTTATTTGGTTCTTTTTTTTTTTTTGTTATTGTCTCATAGGTTTTAAAAAACATATTCTGAATATAAGTCATTAGTGAGATACATGTATTACAAGTATATTCTCCCACTCTAAAGTATTTCTAGTTCAGTGCTATAAGTAACTCTGGTATGAAGATTTAAATAGACATGTTTGTATGAACCAGTACTTCTGTTTCTCTTGAGAAAATTATCTAGCAGTGGGACTATTGTATCAGATGATAAATGTTTATTTAACCTTCCTAAGATATTGCCATGCTGTTTTCACACTGACATTACCATTTCTTTTCCCACCAGCAAGATATAAAAGTTCCAGTTGTTCCACCTCTTTGTCAACACTTGGTTTTGTTAGTTCTTTTAACTTTAGCCTAATGGTTATATATTAATATCCCATTGTGGTTTAGATTTCCATTTCCATAAAGCCTAATTGAATGTATTTTCATGTGCTCATTGCACATTCATTTATCTTCTTTTGTGAAATGTCTCTTCAAATTGTATGTTCATTTTTAATGGTACCATCTTCTTGTTGAGTGGAAGACATTTTATGTTCTATATTCAAGACCTTTGTCAGATAATATGTTTTGTAATGTATTTTCTCTTAGTCAATAGCTTGTCTTTATCTTTTCTTTAACCATTTTTTTTTATTATACTTTAAGTTCTAGGGTACATGTGCACAACATTCAGGTTTGTTACATATGTATACATGTGACATGTTGGTGTGCTGCACCCATTAACTCTCATTTACATTAGGTATATCTCCTAATGCTATTCCTCCTCCCTCCCGCCACCCCATGACAGGCCCCGGTGTGTGATGTTCCCCTTCCTGGGTCCAGGTGTTTTCATTGTTCGAGTCCCACCTATGAGTGAGAATATGTGGTGTTTGGTTTTCTGTTTGCAACAGTTTGCTGAGAATGATGGTTTCCAGCTGCATCCATGTCCCTACAAAGGACATGAACTCATCCTTTTTTATGGCTACATAGTATTCCATGATATATATGTGCCACATTTTCTTAATCCAGTCTATCATTTATGAACATTTGGGTTGGTTCCAAGTCTTTGCTATTCTGAATAGTGCCTCAATAAACATACGTGTGCATATGTCTTTATAGCAGCATGATTTATAATCCTTTGGATATATACCCAGTAATGGGATGGCTGGGTCAAATGGTATTTCTAGTTCTAGATCCCTGAGGAATTGCCACACTCTCTTCCACAATGGTTGAACTAGTTTACAGTCCCTTCAACAGTGTAAAAGTGTTCCTATTTCTCCACATCCTCTCCAGCACCTGTTGTTTCCTGACTTTTCAATGATCACCATTCTAATTGGCGTGAGATGGTATCTCATTGTGGTTTTGGTTTGCATTTCTCTGATGGCCAGTGATGATGAGCATTTTTTCATGTGTCTGTTCGCTGCATAAA
>NW_016819633.1:299859-314442 GCF_001698545.2 Rhinopithecus bieti | reverse complement strand
AAATAACAAAAGTTTTAAAATTTTGTTCTTTTTTTATTTTATAATTCATGTTTTGTTTGTGTTTAAGAAACTTAGACTTTTTATTTTCCTTTATCATGTTTTGTCATTGTCACTGTATTGACGATGCACAGTATTTCTAATTTTATTCCTCAGTATTTTTTATACCATTGTAAATGGAGTTAATTTTGAAATTTGTTTTGTAATTATTCACAGCAAATATATAAACAATAATATATCTTTATTGACCTTTCATATGCAATATTCATACATTCACTGATTATTTTTAGTAGCATATTTTTTGTTAACCACATCTTCCTGTGTATATAATGTCATTTTCAGAAAATCCTATTTCTTCTCTTCTCATATTTTTAATTTTTAAGTTTCTCTATCTTGCCACTTTTCATTGGCTAAAACTGATATTATAATGTTGCTTAAAACTTTGACTGGTTCCTGATATTAGATTAAGATGTTTGAGACTTTAATGATTAAGTATAATACTGTATGTCTTTCAAATATTTGTGATCAGATTGTAGAAGTTTTCTTTAAATTTTGTTTCCTAAGACTTTCAATTCTAAAACAAATTAAATGAGTATTAAATTTCTGAAATGCATTTTCTGCATCTATTAAATTTATTATATATTTTATGGCTTTATTCTATTAATATACTGAATTATAATTGATTTCTGTATGTTTAATCAGTCTGGCATTTTCAGTAAAACTCTATTCAGTCATGATATGTTATCCTTTTCATATGTTGATGGATATAATTAACTAAAATTTTGTTACGGATTTTCGCACCTGAATTCACTGGGTATATCTGTAGCTTCTTTGGTTGTGGTATTTTTAGGTTTAGTATCACCATAAAACTGGCCTCATGATATGAGTTGGGAAATATTGCCTCCCCTTGTGCTTTCTGTAGAAGTTTCTATATTGTTATTATAATTGTTTTCTTAAATACCTAATATAATTCACCAATAACGTAATTTAAGTGTCAAGGTTTTATTTCAGGATTCCTTTTAATTATGAATTTAATTACTTCAATAGATGTAGAACTATTCAGATTTTTCTATATTTTCTTATACCATATTCAGTAATTTGAGTCCTTCCAGAAACTTTAATTTTACCTACATCATCAAAATATTTTTGCATAAGTTTGGATCATGATGGTTCTCTATTCTCACTTAATATCTGTAACATTTCTAATTTTGTACTCTCTTTTATTCAAAATTTTAGTAATTTATATCTTTCTGATTTTTTTCTTGATCATGTTAACTAAATGGTCATCAATTTTACTGATCTTTTTAATGGAGAAGCTTTTGGTTTCACTGAATTTTCCACAGTTTTCTAGGCATTTTTTGTTTGTTTCTGCTTTTAACTTTTATCACTTTCTCCTTTCTGCTTACTTTTTATTTGCTCTGCTTTTTATTGTGTAACTTAGGCATAATTGCATATTTTTGATTTTAGACCTACCATCTAGTATATGCATTTAAAATTATAAATTTCTTTCTAAACTCTGCATTAGCTGTATTTCATAAATTTGACATACAGAATTTTCATTATCAGTCTGTTAGAAAACTTTATTAATTACCCTTGTAATTTTGACCCTTCAGTTATTTTCAAAGTATATTGCTTATTTTAAAAATATTGGTGGATTTTCTAGGTAATCTATTATTATTAAATTCTAATTTAATTTCACTGTGGTCAGTGAATATATCATATTGTAAGATTTTAGTTTTGAAATATATTAAGACCTTTTGATGACCCAGCATACAGTTTATCTTTATGAATCATATCTTTTTGAACAAAATATTTATTGTAGAATTTCTGGGTGAAATGGTCTAAAACTGTCAACTAATTCAAATTGTTTGAGTTACTTTCATTTTCTGTATTTTAAGGTTTTCAGTATACCCCAATCATTACTGAGAAGGAAGTGTAGAAATCTCAATTTATAATTATAAATTTATTTATGTTTCCTCTTAGACTTCACAGGTTTGATCTATTTTATCTATTTGAAGCTCTGTAATTAGGTGCATACACATTTTAGATTATTATCTCTTTTTATGAATTTATTATTTTATCCCTGTACCAAGATTTTTTTTTTATTGAAACCTGTTGATATTTCTCATCCTGAAGCCAACTTTATCTAATATTTATATATGCACTCTAACTTTCTAAAAAAAATTTTTTAAATAGAGTTGAGGTCTCACCACATTGCCTAGGCTGGTCTCGAACTCCTGGGCTCAAGCAATCCTCCTACCTTGGCCTCCCAAAGTGCTGATATTACTGGTGTGAGCCACTGTGCCTGGCCCACTGCAACTTTTGTATGACTATTGTTTTCTATGGTATGTATTTCTTTATATTTTTCTGTCAATTCATCGGTATTTTTATTGTTAATGTGCGTTTTCTGAAGTCAATATGTATTTAGGTCTTCTCATTTCTTCTGACAATTTCTGCCTTTGATTAGAATGTTTACACTGTTGACATTTAATATAACTGAAATAGTTGGATTTCTTTTTTATCCCATCTCTTCTTTCTTTTTTCCTCTTTTCTCACCATTTTGAAATTAAATAGGTGGTTTTAAAATTCCATTTTATTTCCAATATTAACTGATAAGCTATACCTCTTTGCTACTTTTACAATGCTAAGTTTTATAGTGGCATATAGAGAGATCATCGTGACTAGAGACATACGTATTCTTAACAGAGTTGAGAACCTTAGTCAAGCTCAGGGAATTTAAAACTGAAGAAAGGTATAATATTTATGGAGGAGCAAGTTTTGATTTTCACTGGCTTAGGAGGACCTTTCAGTGACACATATATTAAAGATTTTGGCTACCAAGTGAAATAAATTTCGGTAAGAAATTTAGGACCTGTCAGGGACATAAACAAATAATAACAGCAGCAACAACAACAGTAACAGCAAAACTGGACAGGATGGTGATTAGATTCTTAGAAGTTCTCTAATGGCATATATTAAATACTTGAAAGGTGCCCCCAGGGAGATTGCGCATGGCCAGATAATTCTCGAAAATCTAAGTGATATGTCCCTCCCATATCTTACAACTTATGCTTCATCAAAACTTTTCATTTGTAGCCCAGCAACTGTTCCCTGAGCTGAGGAGCCACAGCAATGGACATTCGAACGCTAGAGTTCCACCAGACAGACATAGGCAAGAGTGAGGAGGTAAAACTGCTAAAAATGTAAGACTTGAATGTATATTTTGGATGTCCAGTTTTCTTTCTCTCTCTCTCTCTCTCTTTCACACACACACACACACACACACACAGGCTTTCTCCTTGGTCAAATCTCACATGCAATTCAGATTTGCAACATTGGAACCTGGAGACTGACACAAGTTTCATTTCTGGTATTAGACATTTTTAGATTATTTAACTCTCCCTGGCGAGAATTGCTTTTGATTAATTACTTTATGTCCTAGATGAAAGAGTGTTGAAAAACAGTACTCCTTTACCCCACTGACATAAAGCACATTAACCATGATCCTTTTTCCAGGATGTAAGCCTTATTCTTTCATTTGAGCTTTAAGTCACAAAAGTAAATCTGCTTTGTGAAGTCCACCACTGCCCCTACATGCCAAGGTATTCCATAACGTTTCTTTTAATTTTCCACCCCGTATATGAACTTCAAAGTTACAATCTTTTCTGTTCAACCTATATTCCACTCACATGCTGCCTTGCTTACTTCCCTGGCAGACTTAACAATGGACATATGGCCATGGAATTCATACTCTTTATTCCTAATTTGTTCTTCTGCTCAAACCCTTGACTATTTCCTAATTCCCTAGACTAGTTGAAAGAAAAGGCCTAAGAATTCCTTACACATTTTCTTCTAAGATCCTTATAGAGCACATACTTCTGTTCCACTACTTTATTCCCAACTGGTTTTCATTTAACCCTCCCAGACTTATTGCAATTCCTAAATTGCAATTTATTGCAACTCCTAATAGAGAGCATTTCTATGTTCCTTCGAAAAGCAGATGCCAAGATGGGATAAAATATACAAAGACTTTATTAGAGGAAACCCTGTGAGAGAAAAATGAGAGAGCAGCTGGGGAAGATCAAGAGAGCTGTCACACTGCAATGCAAGTCTGAGCCTAAGTGAAGAAAAGAGGGAGGGAAGATTGGGTATGAGTTTCTACTCTGTCCTGTAGTTTAGAGCACCTTCAGCAATGCCATCAGGGAGTCCTGTAGCCAGTCAGTCAGTAGAGCAGAGGTATCCATTGTCTTACAGGACCATGATTACCTCAGCAGAGCATAGTCGTTGACTAGGAGCAACCTGTAGGAACCATGTGTTCCGCCCAAGTTTGCTGATATCTTTCTGAACCCAATACTGGTACCCTTAGTCAATGTGACTTTTGGAGTTGGAAGGCTTAAAGGCACAATTCCTAATGCCATGTTTCACATCCTTTTCCAGAAAAGGAAAGAGATTTTGAATAAGGAGGTATACAGTGTTGATACTGTTCTCTTTTCACTAAAGCCTCTGCTTGAACCATGTATCTGGTCATAAATGGCAGATGAATACAGGCCTAGGATTACTGATTAATCTATATCAGGGTAAAAAGAAGTGATAGTATTTTCAGAGTAAAAATAGAAGAATAAAATAAAGGAAAACATCATCCAAAGTATTTTAAAATGCTCCTAAAGTCTTTTCAAAGCACAAATACATTAATGTCATATATCTGCTCTAATTAAACCCAGCTTTTCTAAAGTATCAACATTAAGATAAATAGGGACAATTATTCATTTTGTTTTGCTTAATTATGTGTTGTAGGTTTAAATCCATTTTTCATTATAAATGTGCAGTGTTTCAGACACATTCTGCCTAATATAGGCTTATATGAGTAACATGGGATCCTAACCATCATTTATGACATTGCTTCTATAGGGAATTAATTCCAAGTTTCAAGTGATGAATTTATAAACGAGCTTTTGTGCAAGCCTGTGTGCAAATTGGAGACGTCTTATATCTTCCACAAGCATGCGATGTGATCTCTGCAAAATGTTTCCATCTCTGTTAATTGAGCTATAACACTCTGGAGTAGGGAAGTAAGCAATAATTATCTTTTATTTCTTTTTTCTTTTTCTAAAATTCACATCTGGGTACACAGAAACCCCTCCCAAGGCTTTCCTTTATCGACCACCCCCAGTTTAAACTTAAACATATATGTTCTGCAGCAAAAGTTATTTTTCTTGATTGAAATCAGAAGAGTAATTGACTTTGAAGAAGGAGTACTGATTGGGAGGAGACATGAGAGGGCTTCCTGGGATGCTGGAAATGTTCTGTATCTGTATGGGTTCATGCTTACATATGTGTATATAAATGTAATAATCAGTTGAGCTCTCCATTTAAGATTTGTGAGGTTTATGTAATTATACTTGAATTAATTTTTTTAAAAACTTAACTAATAAAAACTTAATAAGGAACTCTATAGAATGATCAAAGATAATGAATAATTATTTATAGTTAGTTAAGTTTGTCCCAGCTATAACATATCTATATTTTAATCAACACTATTGTCAACTTTACCCCAAGACACTCATATAGAGTGATGCTAATATTTACAATTTTAAGTGCTGGTGATTGATTGAAAGATTTCTGTTTTAAAATGTTTTTAATATTTTTATGTTTTAAAATGTTTATTTTTGCATGTTTCAAATCAGCTGACTCAGTCTGATTGAGGGTGTTGCAATACTGAATTTGTTGAAGTTCACATTGCCAGCAAAGGCAGTAGTAGTGAGTAGATCTAGAATGCAGGAAGCTGTTCGTTAAGAGTTTTAAGAGAAAAATATAGTTGAAGAAAGTTTACATTGCCTCAAATTGAAAGGATTAGACAAAGAGGGATTACATAAGATCTTATCACTTTTGAAGGTAGAAATTTATTTCAGAAGCTGATGAAAACTAATGACTTTCTCTCTTCAAAAGCACACACATATACAGAGGCACAATTTTGCATACAACTACAAGTATATTCACAGAGCACTTATAGCCCATTGATGAGCCACCTAAGGTTTTGTGGAAATCATACTAAAAATTCCTCTTCTAGAAAGACCCTTTGATATCCGAAATGTGTCAGGTGCAGTGATGTACAAACCAGAAGATAATGCCCACAAGAACTTTACTAGCAGTCTTAGGGATAAGACACACACACCTATGAAACAATTAGTAAATGATTGGCACAGACCACAAGAGATTATTCTGTTTTTAGGCTGTAAACAAAACGTAATTTAGAATACTCTTTCAATAGTTTCCCTGTGTTTTGTATGGTGTACTTCTTATGTTTTTATTTTTTGTTTTATGATTTCATCAGAAGTTATATTTTCAGTGTTTATATAGATTAGAATTTACATACAACGGGTACGTGAGGAACAGATTCACAGAATGCAAAGTTCCTGGTGTATAGTTAAACATTTTTTACAATATGGGCTTGCAATATCTCAAAGTCTGTTTCTTTTTCTCCTTGTTTTCAAGTAGGAAGTGAAGAGACTATGATATATTTTCAAAGGCCCTACAAGTAATTCAAAAGACTTTGAATAATCTAATGTTTTTCAGGTTGGTGGTCATGCAAACCAGGTTGTACCCAGAGTGAAATAGGTAGAAGTGAGGGTGGAAAAATATACACAATCACCTCTTCCTCACCTCCACAATAATTACCAATATTTTCTCTTTTCCTGTCCTCCTCCACCCAAAATATTTGCAACTAATCTGTGAGTCCCTCTTCTCTAGGAAAAAATTAAGGGCAGAATTTATACATCTTCTTTCTGATAGCATAGAAACTACCTTATTTCTTTTGTTTTTTGTTTTTTGTTTTTTTCATTTGGAGTAGTGGAGGAAGTGGAAAGAAGTATAGAAATTGTCTGACTTTTGTCTCTATTAGAGAAAATTTCAATAAATATAAAATTTTCAGAAATATTAAATTAAATGAGTAAACATGTATATATACACACCTGTTCATTTAATGTGTATATATACATATGCACACACATACAGATATGAACACACATAAATTTTATCTAGAAAAAATGATTTTGACTTGGCTTATTCCAGAAATTAAAGGATAGAATATTGCCAACTGAAAATAATTTAGAACTTAACAGCCTAAGTATGACCTAAATGCCCTGAAGATAGCAACATTCAGCATTTTAATACTCTACTTGACATGAGAGCCTCAGTGTGGCATGAAGTAAAAAAGAGCTTACCATCTTCTGATCTATCATAAACACTTTAAAAGATGTGCATAGGTTTACAAAATTAATTAAAATGCCTTGGAAATAACAATCGCTTCATTACAAGTATCATAATTTCGGACAAAAGTACAAAGTGTATATGGCACTCTCCAAGAACCTGGACTAGCCATTCATGAAGCACAGTAACTGAAGTTATTCTGTTTGATACCCTTTTCTCTTCTTAATGCTCACCAAACACATCCTCCCTAGGTAATGTAAATATATGTGTGTATGTGTGTGTGTGTATATATATATATACACACACACACACATACACATATATAGATATAGTCCTTCCCACTAGAATAAAGGCACAGGAAGAGCAAATATTATCTTTGTCATTTGTTGCCCTATCCTTACAGTAGCTAGCACAGATACTTGGACATAATAAATGTTCAGTTAAAATGTTCTGCATGCCTAAGTTATCCCATTCTATCTTTCTGTCATAACAAATTACCACAAATATAATTAAAATAGCATGACTTTATTATTTCACAATTTTCTGTAAGTCAAGAGTTCAGGCACAATGTGTCATAGCTGGCTCGCTGCTCCACATTTCATAGACCAAAATCAACATGTTATTTTCCAGGAGCTCTGGTGATGAATCCCTTATGAGCTCATTCATATTGTTGGCAGAATTCAGTTACTTGTGGTTGTAAAATGGAATTTCCCATATCCTTGCTGTCGCTTGCTCAGGGGTCACTTGCAGCTTCCAGAAGTCACCTACATTCCTTAGTCCTTAATCCCTTTCCCCTATCTTCAAAGCTAGTAACAGTGAATGGAATCCTTTTCAAATTTTGAGTCTCCATGACATCCCTCTCTACCTCATATCTTCTCTGTTTTTCTATTCTTCCACATCTCTCCAACGAACTCTACTACCTTTCTCTTCTGCTTTTAAGTACTATGTGATTGCACTGGATCTAGCAGAATAATCCAGGATAATCTTCCTGTTTTTAAGGTCAGGTAATTATTAACCTTAATTTTATTTCCAAAGTGTCTTGGCTGTAGTACCTAGATTCATATTTGTTCAAATCACTAGGGGATGTCAATCTTAGAAATATATCTTTAGAATTCTGTCTGTCAAAGTCCAAAAAAGGGAGAATGTGTATGAATTACTCACGGTTCTTGATTCATTGGAGAGAAGACACAATATAAACATTAGTTATGACTACTAACACACATAAACTTTGTGTTGTGGTGGGCATGAAAGTGAGAGTGGGCAGGTAGTTATTTCCATATGCATTTTTAATCCAAACATATTAAGGTACATTTCTGGCAAGTTGCCTCGAGTAGCTTGATTTGAAGAAAATGTTATGGGAATGGTTACCATATTTTAGAGCAGGTGCAACTAAGATCCCAGTGAAAACAGAAGAGTATCAGGTAAAGCCAATTAACATGAGAAAAAGATATTGCCCTGGAATTGCATTTCCACTATTAACTTTTTCTATTTGTGTTTACTGATATTTGCAAATAAAACAAACATTTATTGTTTGGAAAGGAAGTTTCACTGAGAAAAACAAAGAAGAAAGGCAGAGAGATAAGAATACTTGGAGGTTAGGTGGAATAGAAACTCCAAGAAAGAATTAAAGAAAACAGATGTGAACACGGGAACAAAAATTAGAAAAATGAATGTTGGCCGGGCGCGGTGGCTCACGCCTGTAATCCCAGCCCTTTGGGAGGCCGAGGCAGGTGGATCACGAGGTCAGGAGATTGAGACCATCCTGGCTAACACGGTGAAACTCCGTCTCTACTAAACAAAATACAAAAAATTAGCTGGGCATGGTGGCGGGCGCCTGCAGTCCCAGCTACTCGGGAGACTGAGGCAGGAGAATGGCATGAACCCGGGAGGCGGAGCTTGCAGTGAGCCAAGATCGCGCCACTGCACTCCAGCCTGGGCGACAGAGCGAGACTCTGTCTCAAAAAAAAAAAAAAAAAAAAAAAAAAAAGAAAGAAAGAAAGAAAAATGAATGTTGACAAAAGAAAGTTAGATAACATAAGGTTAAACTAGGCAGAGACTTAAGAGAAAGTACAGACTGAAAAGATTGAGGCTTTTCCCTATAGCTAAGGAATTATTTTTCTCTATTTTATACTTCGTCCATTAAAAATGTTCAAATGGACTACAAAAATGGTAACCGTATTTGGGTATTAGTTAATATGCTTATTTCCCTCTAGCTTTATTCTCCTCTACGTAGTTAAAACTCTCATAAATAAACAGAAACATTAGTGTGAATGCTTGCAATTTGGAGCTATTCTCCAAACACTTGTGACTGGCACAGGGTTATGAGTCTCCTAGATAAGAAACTTGATTTAGGTATTGAGATAAAGAAAACTGTTTTACAGAGACTGCAGCATACGAGGTGCAATAGATTGCATTGCTAACTTTTCATTTCAAGACTGCATTTGCATCTTCTCAATCTTTGGTTTACCTGCATCAATTTCTTTCCAATAGCTGTCTCCTAATTTCCCTTGGTAACTCCCCAAATGCCCTACATATAGCCCCATATCTGAAGCTAATATCATACCAATGCATTCTTAGAATTTGAATTGGTACACAGACATTCTTTGGAGACATTCCTAATGAGTTTATTATCAATGTTCTTCCTTCATATTCCCCTTGTGGGCTTTTACTGGTTTCACCCATAAATGTGATTCTTACAACAAATTCATCTTTAAGAGAATCTCATATCTATCCTTTTCACTGATTTTGCACTACCTTTCTCCTATTCCTTTTTGTTTGGTGGATTTTATATATTTCTTTATTTTCAGCCACCTTTAAAGCAACAGAGCAAGAATGAGCATCTGGAGCTTCGTGAACATTGCTGATTTTTGGGACTCAGTTTTCACTGAAAAATTCAATGTCCGTCTGTATGGGAGTGATTAAGTGGACTGATGCCTGTGTAAAGTCATCCTGCTTCTCCTGGCATTCTCAGAACAGGCCCTACTTACTCAGTAGTCACCAAAACAAAGGTTTAATGACAGTTTCCAACACTTGTAGATAGAAAACTGTTCAGAATTGTGACATGAAATCCTTGTAAGTGGTAGTTCTTGCATATGTCTCTTTAAAAAGAAAGTTTGGTTTTCAGTAGAGGAAAGATGTTAACCACTCTAGATAGCTTAAGACCAACCCTCCATTCTTCTTTCTTATTTGAATGATTACATTGACCCCTGATTCATTACTCAGTCACAAAATTAAAGTCTATTATGATCCAGACACATTCAAACATCTTTCAAAACCCATCTCTTCCTTTGCTGAGTATTTTTCCTATTAATTTTTACACATCAAATGTAATAGCCATTTTAAAATTGATTTACAACTTTGCATTTGATTTTAGCAGTATTTTATTTTGTTTGTTTATTTTGGCACTTAAAGATTATTCTCTGGCTAAAATATTTGACTTCCCACTTATAACAGAAAAAAAAGAAAATTTCCTTCTTGGTCCAGCTTTCATGGCCTCACAAAATTTGTATATATCCTGCCTGTCCAGGCATGAGGGAACCATCTTTCTCCAAAATATTCTGTTACAATCAATGTGCTTAATTCATTGAAGGATCATTTTAAGAAACATTACATCTTCAGGGTTAAGCAATAAAAATGTGAAGAAGCTCATGCATCAGAATAGTACTGGTTCACTCTCTAATTGGGCTGGCTTTTTCTAAGGACATTTGTAATTATTTTTTATCTTTTAATTAATAGAATTCAATTTTAAAAGAAGTTTTAATCTTATAGAAAATAGAGAAGAAAGTACAGAAAGTTCCTATATATCTCCTCATATGTGCTGGCCCACTGTAACCCTCTGGCTTTCATTTTGTCAATCCTGTCTTAGATCATCCTGATCTATACTTACTTTGTACTTTTAAAATAAATGTGGCTCTCAGAAACAACTTGTAAAAACTGCCCATATTAATTCCTACATAAGGATATCCAGTTTTCACAACACAATTTCTTGAAGATGCTATCCTTTCTCCATTGTGTGTTCTTACTATCTTTGTTGAAGATCAATTGATTATAAATGTGTAGATTTACTTCTGGATTCTGTTCCACTGATCCATATGTCTTTTTTATACCAGTACCATGCTGTTTTAATTATTATAGTTTTGTAGTAAATTTAGAGGTCAGGTAGTGTGATGCTTTCAGCTTTGGTGTTTTTTTCTTCTGTGTCTGTGAAAAATGTCATTGGAATTTTGATAAGGGTTGACAAACTCTGTAGGGCAATTTGGGTAGTATGGACATTTAATAACAATAATACTTCAAATTTTTGAACACGGAATATCTTTCTATTTATTTGTGACTTCTTCAATTTATTTCATCACTGTTTTACAGTTTTCAGGGTACAGCTCTTTTACTTTCTTGGTTAAATTTATTACTAAGTATCTTTAATGCTACTGAACATGGGATTTTTAAAAAATATTTTACACCATTGTCTTAGTTTATTCTTAATGTTATAACAAAATAACCTAGACTGGGTAATTTATAAAATCAAAAATGTATGTCTTACAGTTCTGGAGTCTGGGAAGTTCAAGATCAAGGCTCCAGCAGATTCAGTGTCTGATGAGGGAAACTCTCTGCTTCCAATATGGTGCCTCCTTTCTGCATCCTCACAGAGTAGAAGGTGGAAGGACAAACAGGGCCTACCTACTTCTCCACAAAACTTTTATACACCCTTATACCTCCTAAAGTTCCCACTTTTAAATACTATCACGCTGGGTTTTAGGTTTCATCATATAAATTCTGGGGGGATACATTCTGACCATAGCAACTATACACAAAAATCAACTCAAAATTCTGTCTATTAAAGGTTGTGTGTTGTTGTTGTTGTTGTTGTTGTTGAGACAGAATCTTGCTCCGTAACCCAGGCTGGAGTGCTGTGATGTGATCTCGGCTCACTTCAGCCTCCTCCTCCCAGGTCCAAGCAATTCTCCTGCCTCAGCCTACCAAGTAGCTGAGACTACAGGTATGTGCCACCATGCCCAGCTAATTATTGTATTTTTAGTAGAGACAGAGTTTTACCATATTGGTTAGGCTGGTCTTGAACTCCTGCCCACAAGTGATCCACACACCTCCCAAAGTGCTGAGATTACACACATGAGCCACCATGCCTGGCCTATTAAAGGTTTAAATGTAAGACATAAAACTGCAAAACTGCTAGAAGAAAACAGGGGGAAAAACCCTCCTGAAATTGTTCAAGGCAATAATTTTTTGTATATGACTCCAAAAGCACAGGGATAGATAGCAAAAACAGACAAATGGGATTTCATCCAACTAAAAAGTTTCTGCACAGCAAAGGAAACAACAGAGCCAGCCGGGTGCGGTGGCTCAAGCCTGTAATCCCAGCACTTTGGGAGGCCAAGACGGGCGGATCACGAGGTCAGGAGATCGAGACCATCCTGGCTAACATGGTGAAACCCCGTCTCTACTAAAAAATACAAAAAACTAGCCGGGCGAGGTGGCGGGCGCCTGTAGTCCCAGCTACTCAGGAGGTTGAGGCAGGAGAATGGCGTAAACCCGGGAGGCGGAGCTTGCAGTGAGCTGAGATTCGGCCACTGCACTCCAGCCTGGGCGACAGAGCGAGACTCCATCTCAAAAAAATAAAATAAAAATAAAAAAATACAGAGCGAAGAGAAGACAACCTACACAATGGGGGAATATATTTGCAAACCATACAACTGATAAAGGGGTAATATCTAAAATATGTAAGGAACTCAAACAACTCAATAATGAAAATCAAGGGCAAAATACCTGAATAGACATTTCTCAAAAAAAAAAAAAAAGTCTACAAATAGTGAACAAATGTATTGAAAAATGCTCAACATTACCAATCATCAGGGAAATGCAAGTCAAAACTACAAGGAGATATTGTCTCACACTTGTTAGGATAGCAGTTATCAGAAAAAGGGAGAAATGTCGGCAAGGGTGTGAAGCAAAGGAAACCTTTGTAGACTGTTGGTAGAAATGTAAGTTGGTGTAGTCATTACGGAAAACAGTATGGTTTCTCAAAAATTAAAAACAGAACAATCATATTAAACAGCAATCCCACTTCTGGGTATATTTTCAAAGGAAATAAAGCAAGAATGTTGAAAATATATCTGCATTCTCATGTTTATTGCAACATTATTCACAATAGCAAAGATATATAATCAGCCTAAGTATCCACCAACAGATGAATATAGAGAAATATTTATGTATGTGTATATATATATATACACACACACACACACACACATACACACAATGAAATATTATTCAGCCTTAAAAGAGGAAATCCTGTCATTTGCAACATGAATGAATTTGAAGGAAATTATGCTAAGTGAAATCATACAGGCACGGGAAGATAAATGCTGCACGGTCTTACTTATATGTGGAATCTGAAAGTAAAACCCATAGAAGTATAAAGTAAAATGGTAGTTGCTAGGGCAAGATAGGGGAAAACAGGGAAGTATTAGTCAAAAGTAAAGTCATGGTTTTATACAAGAAACAGTTATAGAAGTTCTGCTGTATGGCACAGTGCCTAAGGTCAACAGTACTGTTTCATATAATTAAAACTTTACTAAAACGTTAGATCTTATGTTAAAAGTGTTATTATCATAAAACAATAATAGTGATAACTAAAAAGGATGGGGGAATACTTTACAGTGATGGATATATTTATGACATCGATTGTGGTGATAGTTTCATTGTTACACTTATCTTGAAATTCAAGCTGTATACACTAAGTATGTATAGCTTTTTGGATGTCAATCATAACTCAAAAGTGGTTTTAAAAGTGATTATACTTAATTCGTTGTGAAAAACTCTTTAAAAGATAACAAACTTTGGATTTTTCTCCTTAACACTTGGAGTGTGGTGCTACAACAGTTCTTGCATTGGTAGGCCTAAATGCTATACTTTCTTTAGGCGCAGTTAATGGAATTTAAGCAGCTAATCCAAAAAATCATCCAATAATACTGCTTTCATTGGGGTATTTTTTAATTTTGAAAATTTGGATCTTTATTAACATAACTGTGCTAGTTCATGTGTTCTGAGATGCAGAAAATGGGCACCAAGAAAGAAACAGACAAGCGAGAGATTTATTGGAGGTGACTGAACATAAAACCTGAGAGAAACAAGAAATGGGGAAAGGATTCCCTATTTAATAAATGGTGCTGGGAAAATTGGCTAGCCATAAGTAGAAAGCTGAAACTGGATCCTTTCCTTACTCCTTATACGAAGATTAATTCAAGATGGATTAGAGACTTAAATGTTAGACCTAATACCATAAAAACCCTAGAAGAAAACCTAGGTAGTACCATTCAGGACATAGGCATGGGCAAGGACTTCATGTCTAAAACACCAAAAGCAAAG
>NW_016819633.1:286081-299335 GCF_001698545.2 Rhinopithecus bieti | reverse complement strand
GAACAATGAGATCACTTGGACTCGGGAAGGGGAACATCACACACTGGGGCCTATCATGGGGAGGGGGGAGGAGGGAGGGATTGCATTGGGGAGTTATACATGATATAAATGATGAATTGATGGGTGCTGACGAGTTGATGGGTGCAGCACACCAACATGGCACAAATATACATATGTAACAAACCTGCACGTTATGCACATGTACCCTGGAACTTAAAAGTATAATTAAAAAATGAAAAAAAAAAAAAAAGGATAAAGAAGGAGGGAAGTAGGCTTGGAGAAAACCCAGACAATAATGCAAGTCTGACATCTGTGAGTAAAGGAGAGAGAAGAAAGAGTTGTAAAGAAATGCCATTAAACCACAATGTTAGGCTAACAGGGAATCCTCAAGCTAAAGTTACTTGTTGAAGGAATTCCACATGGAGCAGAATAGCCCTATTTCTGCTCTTTTAGCCAACGTTAGTTACGGCTGCAAGCACCTCAGAGGAAATGTCCATGGTGGATTTGAAAGTCTAGCAACTAAAGACTGTTAATCAGCTATGCAACTCACAGCAGGTTTATTTAAAGGTACAACACAGTGGGAAACCCTCATGGTTACCACAGTAGTTCAGCAAAAAATCTCAAATAACATATTTATTCAAAGGACAGATATAGCAAAACAAATATATAATATTTTAGGTATTATCTGACTTCTCCATAATGTTTAATTTTCCTTTTTACTCTTTAACTCCACCCTACTTTTCTGCCAGGGTTTATTAGAACTGAGTCATTCTATCTGAAGTTTCTTATGACTATTAGGTTTATTACATTCATATGGTAAAATCAAATGTAACATATCTCAGGTGTGGTGGTAATGAGATTAAATATATACTGATTTATGCAAGCAATAAAGTGTACTTCTGGAAAAGTTACATGTAAAAACAGTTTTAAATTAAAATACTTTTACCTCAGATTTTTTTTTAATTTTAAATTTTTATGGGTACATAGTAGATATAAGAGGTATTTTGATACAGGCATACAATGCATAATAATCATGTCAGGGTAAATGAAACATCCCTCCCCTCAATTATTTATCCTTTCTTTATGTTACAGACCATTCAATTTTACTCTTTTAGTTGCTTTAAAATGTACAATAGGGCCGGGCACGGTGGCTCACGCCTGTAATCCCAGCACTTTGGGAGGCCGAGGTGGGTGGATCACGAGGTCAGGAGATCGAGACCATCCTGGCTAACACGGTGAAACCCTGTCTCTACAAAAAAATGCAAAAAATTAGCCGGGCGTGGCGGCGGACGCCTGTAGTCCCAGCTACTTGGGAGGCTGAGGCAGGAGAAGGGCGTGAACCCGGGAGGCGGAGCTTGCAGTGAGCCGAGATCGGGCCACTGCACTCCAGCCTGGGTGACAGAGTGAGACTCCGTCTCAAAAAAATAAATAAATAAAAAAATAAAATAAAATGTACAATAAATTGTTGCTGTAGTCACCCTGTTTTGCTATCAAATGCTATATCTTATTCATCCTATATTTTTGTAACCATTAACCATTCCACTTCCCCACTGCTTCCCACTACCCTTCCCAGCCTCTGGTAACCATCATTCTACTCTCTGTCTCCATGAATTCAATTGTTTAATTTGTAGCAAACACAAGTAAGTGAAAATACGCAAAGCGTGTCTTTCTCAGCCTGGCTTATTTCACTTAACCTAATTACCTCCAGTTCTAGCTATGTTGTTGCAAATGACAGGGTCGCATTTTTTTATGATTGAATAGGACTCCATTGTGTATAAGTATCACATTTTCTTTATCCAATTACTTGTTGATGGACACAGGTTGCTTCCAAATCTTGGCTATTTTGAATAGTGTGGAATAAACATGGGAGTGCAAAACATCTCTTTGATATACTGATTTCCTTTCTTTTGGGTATATGTTCAGCAGTGGGATAGCTGGATCATATGGTTGCTAAATTTTTAGGTTCTAAGGAAGCTCTAAACTGTTCTATATTGTAGTTGTACTAATTTACACTCCCATTAACAGTGTATGAGGATTCCCTTTTCTTTGCATCCTTATCAGCATTTGTTATTGTCTGACTTTTGGATATAAGCCATTTTAACTGAGGTGAGATCATACTTCATTACAGTTTTGACTCGCATTTTTCTGATGATCAATGATGTTGGGCATCTTTTCACGTAGTTGTTTGCCACTTGAATGTCTTCTGAGGAATATCTGTTTAAATCTTTTGCCCATTTTTTATGTTGGATTATTAGATATTTTCCTATAGGGTTGTTTGAGCTCCTTATTTATTAATCCCTTGTCAGATGGATAGTTTGCAAATAATTTCTACCATTCTGTGGGTTGTCCTTTGCTTTGCTGTGCAGAAGCTTTTTAAACTGATGTGATCCCATTTGTCCATTATTGCTTTGGTGATCTGTGCTTGTAGTGTATTACCCAAGAAACATTTTCCTAGTGAAATGTTTTCCCAGTGGAGAAACACTGGAGAGTCCTCCCAATGTTTTCTTGTAGTAGTTTCATAGTTTGAGGTCTTAGATTTAAGTCTTTAATCCATTTTGATTTGATTTTTGTACATGGCAAAAGATAGGGGTCTAGAATTCTTAATTCTTCTGAATATGGTCATCCAGTTTTCTCAGCACCACTTATTGAAGAGACTGTTATTTCTCTAATATAAGTTCTTGGCACCATTGTTGAACATCAGTTTACTATAGATGTATGGAATTGTTTCTGGGTTCTCTATTCTGTTATATTGATCTATGTGTCTGTTTTTATGCCACTGCCATGCTGTTTTGGTTACTTATAGCTCTGTAGTATAACTTGAAGTTGGGTAATGTGATTCCTCTGCTTTTGTTCTTTTTGCTTAGGATAGCTTTGGGTATTCTGGGTCTTTTGTGGTTCCCTGTAAATTTTAGGAATTCTTTTTCTGTTTCTGTGAGGAATGCCATGGTATTTTGATACAGATTGCATTGAATCTGTAGATTACTTTGGGAAGTATAAAAATTTTAACAATATTCGTTCTACAATCCATGAGCATAAAATATCTTCCATTTCTTTGTGTCACCTTTGGTTTCTTGCAGCAATGTTTTATAGTTTTCATTGTAGAGATCTTTCACTTCTTTAGACAAGTTTATTCCCAAGTATTTTACTTTTTTTGTAGCCATTATAAATGGTATTAATTTATTGATTTCTCTTTCAGATTGCTTGATATTGGCATATAAAAAGGTTATTGACTTTTGCATGTTGATTTTGTATCCTGCAACTTTACTGAATTTATCAGTTCTAACAGTGTTTTGGTGGATTCTTTAAGTTTTTCTAAACATAGGACTATATCAAGTCTGGGTGCGGTGGCTCACACTTGTAATCCCAGCACTTTGGGAGGCCGAGGTGGGCCGATCACGAGGTCAGGAGTTCGAGACAAGCCTGGCCAACACAGTGAAACCCTATCTCTACTAAAAATACAAAAATTAGCTGGGCGTGGTGGTGGGCACCTGTAATCCCAGCTACTCGGGAGGCTGAGGCAGTAGAATCACTGGAACCTGGGAGGTGGAGGTTGCAGTGAACCGAGATTGTGCCACTGCACTCCAGCATGGGCGACAGAGCTAGACTCCATCCAAAAAAAAAAAAAGAAAAAGAAAAGACTATATCATTTGCAAACAAAAATAATTTGCCTTCTTTCTTTCCAATTTAGATGCCCTTTATTTCATTATCTTATCTGATTGATCTAGCTAGGACTTCCAGTACTATGTTGAATAACAGTGGTAAAATTGCACTCCCTTGCCTTGTTCCAAATCTGAGAGAAAAGGCTTTCAGTTTTTCCTCATTTAGTCTGACAGTAGCTGTGGGTCTGTCATTTGTGGCTTTTATTATGTTGAGGTATGTTCCCTCTATACCCTGTGTTTTCAAAGTTTTTATCATGAATGGATGTTGAATTTTATCGAATGCTTTTTCAGCATTAATTGAAGTGACCATGTTTTTTGTCCTTCACTCTGTTGATGATGTATCATATTGCTTCACACTTGTCAAATCATCCTTGTATCCCTGAGATGAATCTCACATGGTCATGATAAATTATCTTTTTAATGTGTTGGTGAATTCAGTTTGCTAGTATTTTGTTGACAGCACTTGCATCAATGTTCATCAGGGATATTGACCTGTAGTTTTATTTTTTTGGTGTGTCTTTGACTGATTTTGTTATCCAGGTAATACTGGTCCTGTAGAAGGAGTTCAGAAGTATTCCTCTCACTCTATTTTTTTAAATAGTTTGAATATAATTTGTATTAGTTCTTCTCTAGATATTTCTTAAACTTCAGCAGTGAAGACTTTGGGTCCTGGGCTTTTCTTTGATGGGAGATTTTTGCCACAGCTTCAATCTCATGACTTGCTATTGATCTGTTGTTGTTTAAATTTCTTCATGGTTCAATCTTGGTAAGTTTCAGGTGTCTAGGAGTTTATTCATTACATTTAGGTTTTCCAATATATTGGCATACAGTTGCTTATAATACCCTCTAATGATCCTTTGAATTTATGTGGTGTTAGTTGTAACGCATCCTTTTCCATCTCTGATTTTATTTATTTGGGTCTTTTATCCTTTGTGCCAAGTTGTCAATTTTGTTTATTTTTTTCAAATTACGAACTTTTAATTTTGTTGATTTTTTTGGTATTATTTTATTTGTTTTAATTTCATTTGTTTCTGCTGTGATATATATATTATTATTATTTTCATCTACTAATTTTGGCTTTGGTTTGCTCTTGCTTTTCTAGTTGTTTAAGATGCATCAGCAGGTCGTTTATTGTGAAGTTTTCTACATTTTTGATGTAGGAATTAATTGTTACAAACTTTCTTCTTAGTACTGCTTTCCCTGTATCCCATAGGTTGAATATGTTGTGTTTTCATTTTCATACGTTTCAATTTTTTTTCATTTTTTCTTAATTTATTCATTGACCCACTGGTCATTCAGAGGCATATTATTTAATTTCCATGTGTTTGCATAACTTTGAAAGTTCCTCATTATTGATTTCCAGTTTTATTCTGTTGTGGTCAGAGAAGATTCTTGGTGATAATTCTTTTTTTTTTTTTTTTTTAATGTTTTAAGACTTGTTTTGTGGCCCCCATATAATTGATACTTGAGAATGATTAATTTGCTGAGTAGAAGAATTTGTATTCTGCAGCCATTGGATCAAATATATGTAAATATCTATTAGGTCCATTTGGTCTATAGTGCAGATTAAGTCTGATGTTTCTTTGTTGATTTTCTGTCTGGATGATCTGCCCAATGCTGTAAGTCAGGTGTTAACATCTCCAAATATGTTTGTATTGGGTTCTCTCTCTCTCTCTCTTTTTAAAAAGAAATCATATTATATATTATTTTATTTTGTTGAAACAAGGTCTTACTCTGTCACTCAGGCTTGAGTGTAGTGACACAAACATGGTTCAATAGAGTTTTAACATGTTTGGCTCAAGCAATCATTCAATCTAAGCCCCTTGAGAAGCTGCGACTACAAGCATGTGCCACCAGGCTAGTTTTTAAAATTTTTTGTAGACATGGGTCTTGCCATGTTGCCCAGGTTGGTCTTGAACTCCTGGGTTCAAGCAATCTTCCCAACTCAGCCTCCGAAAGTGTTGGGATTAGAAGCATGAGACATCACACTTGGCCTATCTCACTCTTTAGCTCTAAGAATATTTGCTTTATATACCTGTCTACTTCAGTGTTGGCTGCATCCATATTTATAATTACTATATAATTACTTGTTAAATTGACCTATTTATCATTATATAATAACCTCTTTGTCTCTTTTGTAGTTTATAGTTTTGTCTTGAAATTTATTTTGTCTCATGTAAGTATAGCTACCTCTGCTCTTTTTGGTTTCCATTTGTATGGAATATCTTTCTATCACTTTATTTTCAGTCTATGTATGTATGTCTTCATAAGTGTGTTTCTGTCAGCAAGACATCATTTTGTCTTCTTTTTTTTTATCCATTCAACTATTCTATGACTTTTAATTGAAGAGTTTAGTCTATTTACATTCAATGTTATTAATGATTAGTAAGAACTTACTCCTGCCATTTTGTTGTTTTCTGGTTGTTTTGTGGTTTTCTCTTCCTTCTATCCTTACTTCCTATCTTCCTTTAGTGAACGTAATTTTCTTAGGTGGTATGTTTTAATTTTTTGCCTTTCATTTTTTGTGTGTTTGTAGTGTGTTTTTTATTTGAAGTTACTATGAAGCCTGCAAATACTATCTTATTACCCATTATTTATATATATATTTTGAGACAGAGTTTCACTCTTGTTGCTCAGGCTGGAGTGCAATGGCACAATCTCTGTTCACCACAACCTCCGCCTCCCAGGTTCAAATGATTCTCCTGCCTCAGCATCCTGAAAAGCTGGGATTACAGTCATGCGCCACCACACCCAGCTAATTTTGTATTTTTAGTAGAGACGAGGTTTCTCCATGTCGGTCAGGCTGGTCTCTAACTCCCGACGTGTGGTGATCCGCCTGCCTCAGCCTCCCAAACTTCTGGGATTACAGGCATGAACCACCACACCCAGGCATTACCCATTATTTTAAACTGATGATAACTTTACATTGATTGCACAAACAAATTAACAAACAAGCAAGGAGAAAACTAATAAAAACTCTACACGTTAATTCCTTCTCCCACTTTTTAACTTTTTATTATTTCTATTTATATCTTATTATACTATGTGTTGTAAAGTTGTTGTAGTTGTTATTTTTTATCGGTTCATCTTTTAGTCTTTATAAAGACTAAAAGATATGAGTAGTTTACACACCACAATTGCAGTATTATGATATTTTGCATTTTTCTCTACAGTTACCATCGCCAGGGGGTTTTGTACCTTCAGATAGTTTATTACTCATTAATGTCCTTTCTTTCAGATTGAAGAACCCACTTTAGCATTTCTTTCAGGACAGATCTAATGTTGACAAAGTGCCTCAGCTTTTTTGTCTAAGAAAGTATTTTTTTCTCCTTTATGTTTGTAGGATATTTTCACTGGATATACTATTCTAGGATATAAAAAAATTCTGCTTCAGCACTTTTAATGTGTCACATCACTCTTTCCCAGCCTGTAATGTTTCCCCTGAGAAGTCTGCTGCCACATGTATTGAAGCTCCTTTATTTGTTATTTGCTACTTTTCTCTTTCTGTTTTTAGGATCATTTCTTTATCCTTGTCTTTGAGAGTCTTATTATTAAATGTCTTGAGGTAATATTCTTTGGGTTAAATCTGCTTGGTATTCTATAATCTCCTTGTAAATGAATATTGACATCTTGCAATAGGTGTGGGAAGTTCTCTGCTATTATCCCTTTGAATAAAATTTCTACCCTGATTTATTTGTCAACCTCTGTTTTAAGGGCAGTAACTCTTGGATTTGTCTTTTTGAGGCTATTTTCTAACTTGTAAAAATGTACTTCATTTTTTATTCTTTTATCTTTTGTCTCCTCTGTGATTTTCATATAGCCTGTCTTCATACTCACTAATTATTTCTTCTGCTTGCTCAATTTCTGCTGTTAAGAGATTCTGATGCATTCTTTAGTATGTCATATGCATTTTTCAACTCCAGAATTTCTGCTTTTTAAAAAATAATTTCAATCTCTTTGTTAAATCTATCTCTGATAAGATTCTGAATTCCTTCTGTGTTATCTTGGATTTCATTGAGTTCCCTCAAAACAGTTATTTTTAATTCTCTGTCTGAAAGGTTACATACCTATGTCTCTCCAGGATTGGTCACTGGTTCCTTACTTAGTTCATTTGGTGAGACCATGATTTCCCAGATGGTTCTGATGCTTGTAGATGTCCATCAGTGCGTGGGCATCGAAGAGTTAGGTATTTATTGTAGTCTTCACAATCTGGGTTCATTTTTACCAATCCTCCTTGGGAAAAGTTTTCAAATATTTGTGGGGACTTGGATGTTTTGATCTAAGTATTTGGTCACTGCAGCCATATCTGCTTTAGGTGGCACTTCAAGCTCTATAATTCTTTGGCTCTTGAAGACTTGTAGAGGTACTGCTTTGGTGGTCTTGGGTAAGATCCAGGAGAATTCTCAAGATTAACAGGTAGAGATCCTTGTTTTTTTCCCTTACTTCCCCTAAACAAAAGAATCTCTCTCTCTCTCTCTCTCTCTCTCTGTCTCTCTCTCTCCATGCTGAGCTGCCTAAAGCTTGGGTAGGGGTGACACAAGCATCCTGGTGGCCACCACCAATGGAACTGCACTGGGTCAAACCTGAAACCATCATATTACTAGGTTTCATCCAAGCCCTGCAGTGACCACTACCTGTCTCCTCATTATGTTTCCTCAAGGCTCAAGGAGTCTACAATCAGAAGGTAGCTATACCAGCCAGGCCTATTTGCCTCCCTTCAGGGTGGCAAGTTACCCCAGCCCCAAGCAGGTCTGGAGGTGCTGTCTGGGAGCCAGGGCCTAGAGTCAGAAACCTTAGGAATATACCTGTTGCTTTTTTCTACTGTGGCTGACCTGACACTTAAGCCACAAGAGAAAGTCCTTTCTACTTCCCTCTCCTTTCCTCAAGCAGATGATTCTTTGTTCACGATCACCACCATCACTCCGGGTCCATCGTAAGTATTGGCTGGCTACCCCTGATATGCACTCAAAAATCAGGGGCTCTTCAGTTCACTTGTGGTGAGTGCTGCCATTTCTGAGTCTCTCCCTTAAGGACAATGGATGTCCCTTTGGCTAAGAATAGGTCCCAAAATGCCATGCAGGAGCCAAGACCTGGAATCCGTGATCCCAGATGGCTGTTTGGTGCTCTACACTGCTGTGGCTGAGCTGGCACCCAAGCTGCAAGACAAAGTCTCTGTTACTTTTCCCTCTGCTTTCCTCAACAAGAGTTCTCTCCCCTTAGATGCTACAGTTGGAAATGTGTAGGTCACATCTGAAGCCTATATGACTCTGAGTCTTACTCAGGACTCATGACAAGTACTGCTTGAATACCACTGATTATTCTAGGACCATGGGTTCTTTCGTTAGCAGGTGATGAATTCTGCCTTGACTGGGTCCTTCCCTTCAAGGCAGAATTCACTTCTCGCTGAGGGTATATCTACAAGTGTCTAGGAGCTAGGGCCTGGAATGGGGGCCTCAGGACTCTGCTTGGTGCCCTCTTCTATTGTGGTTAAGCTGGCAACCCAGTTGCAAGACAAAATTCTCTTTACTCTCTCCACTTCTCAACCAGAGGGAAGGTGACTCTTCCAGAGCTATGAGTTTCACTACCTGGGATTGCGGGAGGGTCGATACAAGTACTCCTTGGTTATCCCAGCTGGTGTCTCATTAGGTCACATGCACCACAAGTCCACTGGCTCTGAGCCCAGCACAGCGTAACAACTTGTCCAGGAATTGCAGTCCTTGTGGCCTATATTGCCTTTCAAGTTTATGTAGGACCCCAGAGTTATTTGGCCCACCCTGGTGGGGCTGCTGGAACTCAGGTTCTGACTGCTGGTTTGGATGATTTGCCTCTAGCTAGATCTGATGTATATGCTCTTTCTGTGGCTGCCAGCCGAGTTCTGCCCCATGTTGTTTTCAGCTGTCACAGGCAGCACTGAGTTTCAATACAAAGTCCCACAATCACTATGCTCTCCCTCCCTTAAGCACACAGATTCTCTCTCCATGCCACATGGCTGCTGTCAGAGAATGAGGGAGGGGTGAGGCAGGCAATTAAAGACTCTCTTTCCCATCCTCTTTGGAGCCTCTTTCTTTAATATGATGTTAAAACTAAGTACCATGATCAATCACCTGATTTGGGGTTCTTACAAAGGTGCTTTTTGTGTGGTTAATTGTTCAATTTGGTGTTCCTGCAGAGGGTGAAGGAACGATCACAGGATTCTATTTGGCTATCTTGCTCTGCCTCCTTTATAAAATACATTTTAAATATCATTTGAGAAAATATTTTATATAAATAGAACGTATAAAATGTATTTTATTAAGAACTGTTTTCATAAAATAAATACTTTCCCACTGCACTGTCATTTGTAATCAGAGGTTGCAATTAGTTGTATTCTCCTTTCTGTGTGGCAATATACTTCAGTCATCTGAAAAATATTCAGTTAATAGGTATTCAATATTCAACTAATATTGAATACCTATTATGTGCCAAGCATTCATTTATTTAGGTTAATAAGGCAATATTAAACACACACACACATGCACACAAATACACACACACACACACACACACACACACACGAAAATGAAACCAAAAATAACCAACAGTTCCTGTCTTCAAAGGCTTATGGTCTCTTTTCCTCTAGTTTATGCCTATTTTTGCCCATTAAATTTATATCTGTTAGGAAAATACTGTGGTTACTACCCTCTGCAGCTTTTCTTATTTCCTTCACCATAAATGTGAAACTCTATCTTGAACCCATACCATATTTAAACAAGAAGTATCAAAGAGAGTACTGCAGATGTTTGCCATATTTTCTGGCTGATCTGAATATTTTGTAAAATATTAATATATATAGATAATGCCTAATATTACAAATTCTTCCTCTTCAAAATAGGACCTGGAAAAACTTACCTCACCAGGCTACTTTGCAGTTAAAACACAGGTAGATAATCTGTGTTCCACCCATCAGACTTAACCTTCATTAAGAACAAAGTGAACTTGAGGAAGTAAGCTCTCCATGAAATCTCTTTTGCTAGAAAAGGCCAGAGATGTCTGGCCTTGTGGTTTGGCAATATTGCAAGCTTCATTTCCTGAAACAGGAAAAACACTGGTGTGATTATGGCAACAATTTCTTAGTAGCTCAAGGAGGCAATGGATATCTCCTCAGCATTTTTATACTCAGTCCATTCTTCAATTGATTTAGGCCATTATTATTCCTAGAAGCTTGTCTGACACTTCTTTATCTACCTCTCCAAATACTCTGATAGCTTCCTAACATGGTTTTCTTACATTTTTTAGTTAAATCAATCACTATTGCGTTGTATTCAATGAAGGTAGAACTCAGTCTAGAACAGATTCACTGAAGATGTCTCCACCTTACTTGTACCATGCTTTGAAACATTTTGTCTATTTTTATTCATGTGTGTTTTCCCAAGAGTCCTATTGTTCATTGCCTAAAACCTAAACCTTTATAAAAATGCTTGTCCACAGGCAGACTTATGTATGAATATTTCTAGAACTCAATCCATATAGCTCTAAATTGGAAAAACCAAATGTCTATTAATTCATTAATGGATAAACAAAGAGCAGTACACCAATCTAATGAAATATTATTCAGCAATAAAAAGGAACAAGATACTAACATCACTGGCACAAAAAGGCTACATACTGTTTGATTCAATTTATATTGAATTCTGGAAAACGCTACTCTACAGGAATAAAAAATAGATGAGTGAGTCATGGGGGGATAAAGATGGGGGAAGAAGAGTAACTTGAAAGGAACCCCAGAGAAATTAGTGCAATAATAAAATTGTTTTTGTCTTGATTATGCTGGTGGCTAGACAAATGTATACATTTATCAAAACTCATTAAATATACAAAGTTTGAATTTTGTTCCATGAAAATTACATCTCTAAAAACCTGAATTAAAATATAATGAAGCAAAATGGATAGATTAGTATCACTGAAAGTAGATCAAAAGCAATATATATTACCAGAGATAAATAAGGACTTTTTCTTTTTTTTTGAGACAAGGTCTCACTATTTCACCCAGACTGGAGTGCAGTGACAGGATCATGGCTCCCTGCAGACTCGACCAGCTGGGCTGAAGTGATCCTCCCTCCTCAGCCTCCTGAGTAGCTGGGACTACAGACATTCACCACCATGCCAGAGTAATTTTCAAAAAAATTTTTGCAGAGACGAGGTCTCACTATGTTGCCCAGGCTGTTTCTAACGCCTAAGCTCAAAGCAATTATACTGCCTCAGCCTCCCAAAGTGCTAGGATTACAGGTGTGAGCCACTGTGCCCAGCCAAGAGGGACATTCTATAATAATAAAAAGACCAGTTCATAAGAGGTAATCACAGTCCTAAATGTATATATGTCAAGTAACTAGAGCTTCAAAATACTTCAAACAAAAACAAATAGAAATGATAAAATTTAAAGGAGAAAGAAATAAATTTAAAATTATAGTTGGAGATTTCAACACTATTCTCTGAGGAGTTAATAGATAACACAGATACAAAGTCAGTAAGTATATAGAATGCTTGACCACCACTATCAAGCAACTTAACTGACAGTCAAAGAACACTACAGCTGCAACAGCAGAATAAAACTATGTTTAAAGGACACATGAAACAATCACCAAGATACATCACATTCTAGCCATAAAAAAGTCTCAATATATTTAAAAGAATGTAAATAATAATCTAAAGTGTATTTTCTGACCACAGTGGAACTAAACTAGAAATTTGGATGCAGCTAAATCAGTGCTTAGGGTAGAATTCATAGCATTAAAAATGTATAATAAAAAAAACTCAAATGAATCAAAGATGCTTCTCCATTAAAACCTGGAAAAAGAGAAGTGAAAAGCATAAATGCAAAGTAGGTATAAAAAGGCAATCATAAACATGAATGCAAAAGTTAATAACACTAAAAATAAGCAACAAAAAATGAGAAAATCCATGGAACCAAACTCTGGTTATTCTAAAAGAAACATAAAATTAATAACTCTCTAGTTGGACTGATCAAGTAATAATGACAAATGACTCAAATTATAAATATCAACAATGAAAAAGGTACATTATTACAGATCCCACAGATATAATAAGGAAGTACTATGATTAAAAAGTACATCGGTGAAATTCACAACAGATTAAATGGATAAGATTAAATGCTACCAAAGTTTATTAAAGAAGAAATCACTTGAGTTAGTCTGATAACATTTTAAGAAACTGAATTTATAGTTCAAAACCTTGACTTAATGAAAATTACAGGCCCAGATGTCTTCACTACAAATCACTTAAAGTAGATATAATACTAATTTTATATAAATGTTTCTAGAAAATAGAGCAAATTAGTCCTCAACTCATTTAAGAGGCCAGAAGTATCTTGATAACAAAAGTAAAAACAAAATTACACAAAATAAACTACAAATTAGTATCCCTCATGATTAAATATTAAAAAATCCTTGCCAAAACTAGCAGATCAAATTCAGCAATATATACAAAGGATAATACATATTTTAATATATGGCTGACTAAAGGGAAACTATTCCATAAAAGCCAGGTTGTTTATAGTATTTTAAAAATCAGTTAGTAATCAATCAGTTTATTCTTTTTT
>NW_016819633.1:268701-285566 GCF_001698545.2 Rhinopithecus bieti | reverse complement strand
TTATTCTTTATGTTAAAGACTAAAAGAAAATTATATTATCTTCTCAACAGATGCACATCTATTAATGAAAAAAAAAAATGCTTGGTGTATTAAGAAGAGCAATCCCGTAATGATTATCAGTAGAAGCCCTAAGTAAACACGCTTACTACTAAAAAACTAAATGCTTTTGCTCCATGATCAGTAACAAGGCAACTTCTATTCAACATTATAAATCCTAGCCTGTGTATAAAGGCAGAGAAATAGAAATAGACAAAGCAGAGATGGGAAAGAAAAACAACAAAATTATATCTTCCCAGATAAACATAAAAAATCCTTTCCCCAAATCTCTAAAAATCTGTACAAACTGATTTATAAAATTTGTAGATGTACAGTCAATATACAAAAATCAATTAAATTTCTATATACTCATAAGAATTGTACATTATGTTTTAAAAATAATAGCATCAAAATATGCAATATTTAGTGATAAGTTTAACAAAATATGAACAATATCTTTGCTTAAAACTATAAAGAATTGCTGAAATAAATCTAAGATGACTGAAATAAATGAATTCAATAATATTATAATGTCAATTCTCCCCAAATTTATTTAAAGATGCAAAACAATTTCAAATAAAATTGTAGGAGGTCATTTGAACAAACTAACCAGCTGATTTTAGAATTTATGAGGACATGCATTGGATGTAGAGTATACAAAACGATTTTGAAAAGAACAAAATTTTAAAATATATATAATTAATTTTAAGATTAGGACTAAGCACTATGACCAAGGCAGTGTGTTGTTTTCATGAAGGCAGACATAGAGGTGAATGGCAGAGAAAACAGGGTCCAGAAATAGACACACATATAAATGGTCACTTGATTTTCAGTAGATGTGCCATGATATTTTATTGTAAAGAGGGTAGTTATTCAACAAGTAGTGCTGGAACAATAGAATATATGCAAAATAATTAAGTAAAGCAAGAAATAATGATCCTAACCTCACACAATACACAGAAAGTAATTTGAAATGGATGAAAAATGTGAGAATTAAAAAATTTAAAGCTTGTAGAATAATATAAAAAGTAAGTCTTTGTGATTAGGGGTAGGCAAAGATTTCCTAGATAGGACAGATCAAGGATGAACTATAAAATAAAAATTGATAAATTGGATTTAATTAACTTTAATTTTGTATTTCAAAAGACACCTAAGAAAATAAAAGGGCATAGAATACTCTGGGGAAAATATTTGCAAAAGTTATACCTGATTAAAGACAAATCCAGAATGTATAAAATTTCTTACAAGTAACAGGACAAAATCAAACAAAAAGTGGGCAAAACCTTTATGCAGACACTTTACCAAATGTGAAGTATGAACAAATGGTGATATTCAACATCATTTCGCACTGGATAAAGAGCCATGAGATACTATTACATACCCATCATGATAGCTCAGATTAAGAGTACTAATAATTTCAAGTGTTGACAACTAATTAAACAACTTGCTTTCTCATACGCTGCTAGCAGGAATGCAAAATAGTATTCGCTTCGGAAACCATTTGGTAATTTCTTATAAACACACACATCCCTGTGACCTGACAATCTCATTTCTACATATTATCTGAAAAGGCATGAAAACACATATGCATACCAAAACTTGTATGTGAGGGTTCATAGAAGCCTCATCCATCATAAGCAAAAACTGGAAACAAGAAAACTGTTTTTTATATGGCAAAGGGAAAAACACATTGTGATGTATCCATATAAGAGAATATTATTTAGCCTTAAAAAGAAACTGATATAGGAAATAAAATATGTAAACTCAAAATTAAAAACTATATTCTGTATGATACCATGTATACGAAATTCTAGAAAAGAACAAGTTATAGTATTAGAAATGTGTCAATTTTATTATTCAAGGACCAGGTGCATGAAGAGGGGATTGACTGTAAAAAGTTATAGGGGAACACTTTTGTCATGCTAGAAATGTTCTATTTATGATTGTGATGGCACTTACAGGATTGCACACATTTGGTAAACTCATGAAATTGTACATATTAAACTGGCAAATTTTATTTTATGTAAACTCTATCATCTTAAAATGCAGTTTAGGAAATAATATTAATACCTGTAGCACTAAATTATGTAAATATGTTTGTTTTACTTCCCTTAATTATTAACACAATACTAGGACCAGTCTGAATTGTTTGTAAGCTGTTTGCAGATCTTATTTATTGGGCTAGGAGTAAGCTTAGATGAGAATGAAGTTAGATACCTTTTATTTTGTAGTGTTTAGCAATAAATTCTAGTATCTTCCTCAAAGAAGGAAACAAAATATAATGAATCCATTTCTTAAGATCCCCCAGAGAGCTATCAAGTGATGCTGCTTTATCTGAAGTCACTAAACACCTCTTCTCTACAGATGCCCAACCATTCTTTGTGCCTCTTCTCTGTATGCAAGTACACCTCTATTTCTATTTTCTGTAAAACAAAACACCTCCATCTGGGGGTTCATCAGAGACTCTTTTCTGTCTTTTGCTGATTCCAAGCCTCCAATTTACAATGACAGAAATGTTGAAGATAACTCTAGCAGAACAAAGTTCTGGGTAGGGAAAACTCTCTGAGTCATTCTTCACTGCATGCTGCTCTGCTTTCTCTTTGCCTTTCTCCACCAAATTACTGCACTCCATTCAGTGCTTTCTCAACTGAGTCCTGTGTCAGCAACTTTCTGCAGCTGCAAGAGCAGCTGCTGCTTCTACCTCCCTCTCCTCACTAGTGACTGTCATCATGTCCAGCCAAAAAAATACAAATTATTTCTAAAGTTTCTGTCCTTGACTCAGTGTGATGTAGTTCTAGAAATTCTAGAAATGACTTCAGAAGTCTTTAAAGAGGAATGCTTCGAAGGAGCCTCTTCTTAGTAGGGATGATATTTATAACAACTGATGCTGGCAAAATACTTTTACCTACTTAGAGTCATTTCGTCTCCTAAACACAACGTGGAGTGGACGTTATCACTATTTTTACGTAGCCAAGTGAACTCAAGCATTAACAAGATTAAATGACCTGCAGTAAACAGCATAGCTAGGATAAGTATTGGCAACCACGTTCTTCCAGTAGCCTACGTTGCCTCTGGCTGTAGTTAGAAATTGTCACAGTCCCAGTTCAGAAGTGTGTTCAGAAGTCCTATCAATACTCCAATGTTTTCTGTCTTAAAATTTATTCAACTCTAGTATTTCAGCTTCCAGAAAGACTTCTGGGTTTATGAAAGATCAGAATGCCATCCCATGTGAGAATGTGTTTCCAAATAGTTCAGAGAACCAAGGTAAAATGTAACTACTACTCCACTCATGCCCTCCTCCTTGACTGCAATTTTATGTCAATCGTTTCTCAGGCTTAGCTATTTATCCCTTTTGTTAACCTTTCCAATCTCTTCATGGGAAAATCAGAAATCACATTGATTAGACCAAAATTTTCTCGACCAAGACTCTGGTCCTGACAGAATAATACCCAAATGCAACAATTTATTATGTATTATATACTTCACCATATCTAAATATATCATCAAACATACTTAGCATTCATAAATTATATCATGGTATTTTTAACATGATCATCAATCAGACATCTGCATTTCTAATGATAAAACTGGTGTCTGGGTTCCAGTTCACTTGTTTACAGATTATGGTGATTGCAGATAAGACAATTAAGTTTTTGTAATTCTCATTCAAATTTCCTTGCCTACAGGCTTATAAAGTGATACCTGTTCTATATATTTCACAGGGATTGTGAAAATCAAATGAACCATAAGCTCACTTATATGACAGTACTTTGAAAGCTATTAAGCATTCTGCAAATGTAAGGTTGCATTCTTAGTAATGATAGTACCTTGATAATATGTTATTCATCATTTCATCTGTGTTCTTCCAAAGGCTATCTATACAGAAAGCTGTACCAACTCTTTGAATTAGTACAGAGTATTTAAGACAGCACATTTATTATCCTTTTCCTCTCCTCTTCAAGCCTCAGTGGAGGCTCGTTAGAGCTATTCACATTCTCAGCTACGTATTGGATCTACTTTTGTCCTATCAGCTCTCTGACTTCATTGCTCCAGATTACAGGACAGAATATACTTAAAGTCCTCTTACATGACTTCTGAGAGTCACTCCATTCACATCTCTGCCCCTTGGCTTTTACTGTAAAATCTAAGACTTCCTAACCCAGATTCTCTGAGTTCAAATACCGTTTTTTGTGCTTCCTACTAAACCCTGTCGGTTCCTCAGATTATAACCACACTTTGGAATAGGGAAGTGATAAATTTGGCATTTTTTTCTGTACCTATATTAAAGCAAAAGAGATTCACACTTCTCAGATTTTTCTTAAATCAATTATATACAAACAATAAGAACTAGTTCTAATTCTGGTCTGCTTCACAACCGGGCAGGCAAGTAACAACTCAAAATGGTCCAAACACCTAACAATTGCTAAAAGTTCACATACATTTTCAGCTACGTGCTTTTTATATTTTTAGGCAATTTCTGAAAGTACCCATAATATTTTTGCCAAATTCACCCTATCCTTAGTACAATATATGTGATACTCTTACTGGTCCGGGTAGATCTAAAGGTGAGAGATAATTGATGTTATTTTCTATATTAACCTTATCAATGCTGTTATTCACAATTTGGCTTCTAGTTCTAACCTAGCAAATTGCAGATTAACGTTTTTCTACATCTATGCCTCCAATCTGTACTCAGATTGCCTACGATAAATCACATAAGTCACCAACAGCAACCACTTTCTAGGCTTTGCAATAGTAGCCAGACGTCTTCCCTCAGTTGGTCAGCTCAAGCTGGTAGTCTCGTCAACATCTTTCGTGGACCTCTGCTGGCAGGTGAACAGGAAGAAGTGTTGATCTGACAATTAGGGGGGCAATTCTCAGGTCACAGCAGGTGGAATAAACCTCCATCTTCCACTCAATCATCTTTGTAATATGTTAATTCCTTTGAAAACCACCATAAAGTTGGTGTTAGGCTGACTCTTTCTATAAAACACCAGTTTTTAAGGTAGAGAGAGGCACAAAATATGATTTATGTGTTCTAAATGGCTCCTGTGTATAATGCCTGGGTAATCTGCTTCAGCACTGATTTCAAGTGTCGGGCTCATGTTCCAAAAAAGATACCCACTAAAAGGAGACTTCAACAAATTCCTTAACTTTCTTGTCTTGAAATTTGAAAACAATAATAAAAGAACTTTGTAAAATTATAAAACTTGATGTGTGATTTTAAAAGTGTCTTGAATTGTGAAAAAAATAGGGCTTGACTTCATATTAAATATAGTGTCCTTTGAGGAAAATTCAGTTCATTACTTCTATAGAATTGACAACTTTTAAATTTTTCATCAAAATCACACATGTAAGTTAAGAATTTTTATAATTAAGATGAAAAGGCAAAATCAGTAGATGATCTGTCATTTTGCACTGAGGTTATAAGAAAATGCACATTTTGTCTCCTCCCACTGGTGTTTAATTTGTATGTATCTCCTCTCTTAATCACCATGGCATAGGCTTGAATTTATGTGAATGATGACCATAAATCGTTTTCTTCATGGTGATTCTCATATTTCAAGAATTAATTAGTTATACTATAGGGAAACTTTAATGTTTAATTAATAGGAGAAATTGAAGTGATCTTAATTGAGCAGAAAAGAATTTTCTTCTAAAAGTTTATTCAGAATCCAGAGGTTTCAGTAAAAATAGAAATGCTATGTAACACATATGGCTATCAAAAACAACTAGATTTTGTTGTTGTTGTTTCAGTGTGCCAATGCATAGCCTAATTCTAAGTAAATGACGAATAGGTAAATACCAACAATTTATGACAATTACACAGATAAAATTTCCTCCTGACATTAAACAGGTCATCAGCATCTAAATCTTATTTGTCACCACTCTCCAACACCAAGTTGTTCTTAATAACCTCTTGAAACTTTTAATTCCCTTTCAACTTTCCTTATCTGGCAAAACAGCACAACAAGCACCTCTTTAATTTACTATCTTGCCCTACTACATACAGAAAATTCTGGGCTGTCTGTAATGGTTTAGCATTCTAGGAGTCACATGTAGTAAAATTAGTTGGGGAAAGACCTAATACTAAGCTGGAGATGATAAGGTATAAAGGAAAGATTTCAGAGTACAGAACAGACATGAAAGTCAGTTTCTTAGACGTGAAAGATGTGCTTTACCTCTAGTAGGTCAAATAAAAAGTCATTATCCATTCTTTCTTCTTCATTAACCCCAGATCATTTTGTAGAGTTTAAGACAATTCTTTTGTTTTGGTTGATTTGGTCATTTGAAGGCAAGTAAAGAATAACTAAGGCTGGGCACGGTGGCTCACGCCTGTAATCCCAGAACTTTGGGAGGCCGAGCCGAGTGGATCACCTGAAGTCAGGAGTTGCAGACCAGCCTGGACAACATGGAGAAACCCTGTCTCTACTAAAACTACAAAAATTAGTCGGGCGTGGTGGTGTACACCTGTAATTCCAGCTACTCAGGAGGCTAAGGCAGGAAAATTTCTTGAACGCAGGAGGCAGAGGTTGCAGTGAGCTCAGATAGTGTCATTGCACTCCAGTCTGGGCAGCAGAGCAAAACTCTGTCAACAAAAAAAGAGAGTAAGACTGTAAACTACATCAAATTTACTGCAAATTTTTTAAGTCCCGTTTTAACCTTCAATGACATGATGTTTAATTTTATGTGTCAATTTAGCTGGGCCACAGTGCCCAGATAGTGAGTTAAACATTATTCTGGGTGCTTTTGTGAATAGGTTTTGAGTGAGCTTAACATTTAAATCTGTGGACTTGAGAAAAGCAGATTGCCCTCCCTAATGCGGATGGACCACATTCCATCAGTTGAAGGCATGAACAGAACAAAAGACAGACCCTCCCCAGTAGGAGAAATTTCTCCAACTGACTGCTTTTAGATTTAAACTGAAACATCAGCTCTTTCTGCGTCTTGGGCTGTACAGGCCTTTGGACTAGAATTGCACCATATGCACACCATTGGCTCTACCGGATCTGCTGAATAACACTACAGAAATTGGGACTTGGCTGCTTTCATAATCATGTGAGCCAATTCTTTATGGTAAATATCTTTCTGCGTGTGTGTGTGGGTGTGTGTGTGTGTGTGTGTGTGTGTGTATTCTATTGGTTATGATTCCCTGAAGAACCCTAATACAAATGAGAACAGAATACTTTGAGTTGCTGAGTCTTTAGAGGCATATTTAAAATACTTAGTTCTATTTATTTATGGACCACAGGATGTACTTTGAGTATTCAGTATAGTAGTATTATTTTAACACTACATGTAATTATAACTATTTGGGATAAAGATGTCCAGCAATGGCATACTTCTTTGTTTGAAACCACAATGACAGACTGTAACTGACCAAAGACTCCTTTCCATGGTGAGCAAACAATATTGAATGCAAACCAAATAATGCCATCTACAAATGTAATCATAAAGTGTGAGCAAGGAGGGAAAGATCAAGAGAGAAACCTCAGAAGAAAGAATGCTGCTAGGACCCTTGTTCATGAAACAGCCATAAGCTCTCATACACACACATATACACACATACTTACACACACACATTCAAAATGTCGTAAGTGGATGTGTCACACTTAGATGATTTCAAAGTCACACTTACCTTAAAGTCCGTTTATGTACCGATGAATTTTATTTTTATGTTATTATTGAAAATGCTATTTTAGACTTTTTAGTTATTATACTACTATACTTCATTATGTAATCAAAGCAATTTATACCAGAACTGTTTGTTTTAACATTTGCTTTATGTGTTGCCTGTATATTCTTTTATAGACCTTCGAATACTAAGTCAGAAAACACTATCGTTATGGTGGTTTTGTACTGTGTTGTGTTGATCGGAAAGTGAATTCCTCAGCATTCCCTTTCCTATATCATTCTGAATTAGTATTAACCATTAGGAAATTTGCATGAGATCTAGAAAGCAGAAATAAAGGTTAATGTAGCATTATTTCACCATAACAGTGCACTCTCAATAATTGCTAATATGCTGGGACCCCTTGGTGTCGGGTCAGCTGGGCCTCACTTCCCCTATTTCCCTTCATATCTCCTTCAGACTCTCTAAGTGCTGGACCAGATGTACCTATAGTTAGATGGAAAAGAGTCCACCTTCTTCTGCAGGTCACCCACTTTGTCAAGGTTCAAGGTAGACAAAGATGAGGACTTCCGTCTGTACACATGGGTTCCAATTTATCCTCACAAATTCTAGTCTGTCCTCATTTCCCAGTTCGTGTTCAGTATTTTTTTCCCAACTGCTAGCCCTACTGAATATAGAGACTGTAGGCCCACCACCAGATGCACAGGCGATAGCCTCCCGTAAATATCTTCAACAACTTCCACAATCCTGTCCATTCTAATCTGTCACTGTAGCCTTACCTGGTCAGACCATATTCATGCATTTGAGCACTTAAAAGATCCTAGGTAATTTAAAAAGGTGAGCAGAATTATATGGGTGTTTAACACTCTGACAAGAAAAGGCTAGAGAATCAGGGTTATTTTAACTGAAGAAGGGAAGAACTGGCAGATATAACTGTAACTTGATGGATTGTTTTACCATGGCAGTTACAGACAATAGAAGCAGACCAAGAAACATCTTTCTTATCCGTAAGTTGACCCATAGTGGTATACTTCCCTAATTGAACCTTAAGCAGCACAAGTGTTTTCTCTCTATACCATGTTGGAATCAAACATGTTTTACTTATTTTCACATTTAGGAGCTTCTCAGAGAGTAACTGAATTCTGTGTCTGTCTGTCTATGGATTCCAATTTTAAAATGTGAATATCAACAGGATTATGATATACACAAACACTTCTACAACATGGAATATTTGTTGGTGTAAATGAAAAGTCCCACATTTTGATAAAAAAACAAATTGTCTGCATGAAAATACACACATGGGTTGACTAAACCCTACAAATCATTTAATCTAAACCTTCCATTTATGGTTGAAGGAACAAAGGACTAGATACTTACCTGTGATCACAAAATAGTGTTGTAGTGGAGCTGGGACCAAAGTACACTCCAGCTTAATTTCCTCTCTCTTCATATCTTCTTAACTCTTGACTTATTATCAGGTTTTAGGGAAAACCACAGGGAGTCTCAGTTGACCTCAAATTTACTAAGATTCAAAAGTGTAAGAAGATATTCAAACATGTTAATGTGATAAGACTGTATTAATATAGTATCTACGGTAAGAAAGATTATAATTTCATTGTAGCCTTACCTGGTCAGACCATATTTATGCATTTGAGCACTTAAAAGATCCTAGGTAATTTAAAAAGGTGAGCAGAATTATATGGGTGTTTAACACTCTGACAAGCAAAGGCTAGAGAATCAGGGTTATTTTAACTGAAGAAGGGAAGAAATGGAAGATATAACTGTAACTTAATATTTGAAGAACTTCCATAGAGAAAAATTAAATTTATTATGTGTACTTTTTTAGATTGTAAATAAGATAAATGGTTAGATATTAGAGAGGATGGTTAATATTTCAAAATACTTTATTAAAAATAGGGAATTTCCAAGCTAAATAGATTTCCATACAATGCAATGAGCTTCAAATCAATGGAAGACTTCAGAGGCTTTGATGAAAACCTATCAGGTAGTTTTTGTAAAGAAGTCCCAGTGGAGTAGATGTTAGAATTAATGACTTCTAAGACTCTTCCTATTTCTCTGCAGCTAAGAGTCTATTGTTTGAATGACAATGTTATATGAATAAAGCAACAACCTCAATTATGTGAAAGTTGTATTTCTGCTATAACATGGAAAAGCTGCATTTTATCTTTCATATTTAGTCCTAAAATACCAACAACTCCGTTGAAAGCCTCTTTTTTCTAGAATGAGCTAGATTTAATCTAGTAAGAATATGTAGTGGAATAAAATTCAGGATGTCAGGAGGAAGGTACCATATAGGTTTTTACTACACAAGGGGTAAGATCCCCAGACACTCAGTGATAAATACACTTAGTGATAAATACACTCTGACTTGTGCCAAAGGATCCCTGTCCACAAGCCAGGATGCTGTCTGTGAGCCACCAAGATGACACTCAAGTTGATCCCCAGAGAGTAATAGAGCTTTTGCTGTATTACCTGAACAAGATGCCAGACCGAGGAAAGGGGAGGGGGAGTCTTATCAGTGGCAGCTCAGCAGGCTGGGCTATTGGCATGGATTGTTTTACCATGGCAGTTACAGACAATAGAAGCAGACCAAGAAACATCTTTTTTATCCATAAGTTGACTCAAAGGATGTTGCTGAACTTAAATACCTTAAAGAAAGAGAGGTAAAGAGAAAGGGGATTTCATGGGACCTGACAACGATGCCTTTCAAAGGAGAAAACTAAGTAATCTTGTTTGACTTTTTTTTAATTAAAAAGTTGTTCTCCTTGAAATGCACAGCAACACTGGCAGATTCACAGGATAATGCTAGAACAAAAGGCTTCCCCTGTGCACACAAGGAAGGCACACATCAAGTTAGCCTGGGGCCTTCTCTGAGAGGAAATTACAGAATAAAGTAAAGGAATCTTGAGTGGTTGCTGAGAAAGAAAAAAAATGCTAAAAACAGAATCTGATAAACAATTATAAGACTTAGAATCAAAAGGGATCTTTGTTGCTATCTAGGGAAGTCTGGTAAATGTGGCAGCACATTTCAATCCCTGTGGAGGTTATTAAAAAGACAGTTAATTACGCTACAATCTGCACTAACTGTGTCAGAATCTGATACTCAGACTAGTTTGAAAATCTCTAATCTAGGGCACCATACAATATTCACCATACTTCTGCCCTAATACTTGTACTGCCATAACTGCTTTGGACATCGACCCTGGCGTTTCTTCAATAATCAGGTTTAGTAGATAATCATAATTATTATTAGTAGTATAGCTATGTCTACTAATTTAATAATCAAAACAGTCCTGAAAGATAACTCTAATCTCAGTTTACAAGTCAGAAAACCAAAGTGATGGGTCATTTTCCAGCACCTGGAGCTGCTAAATGACATACTCAGAATTGTAACAGAGATGGCTCCTTAGCTCACATTTGTTCCACTATACCATATAGTAATAGGTTGAACCAACCACATAGAATATCCGATATTAAATTTTTCAGCCTACAAAAGTTATGATTCATATCATTTAATATGAAAAGTTTGAAGTCATGAAAGAAAAAGACAAGGCACTGTGTAAGAAATCACTGTGAAAAAATAAAGCTGCATGAACATTATGTTTCACAAATTAATCTTTTTCTTTCAGTGCATTGAAATTTGATGATATTAGAAATAAAATTTTCTACTAACTATTGATGGGAAATTCCTTCCTTACCTGACATCTTTCTGCTTGTGTTACTTAAGGATGAGTCAGAAGCCTGGGGCCTGGACTAAGCTGCAATAAGCTAGATGTCCAGGGAACACCACTTTAGGAGATACTTACTCTCTGGTGCCAAACCAGCACTTGCATTTTCTGAGGGTAAGTGACTTCTTACATTTACGCCCTGGATACCTCCTTTGCTCAATCTAGCCCTGGCTTCACACTTCATCCTTATTTCTCCTCCTGTTTTTTTATTCCATTTTTGTTAACTCTGTACCCAAATGATACAAAGAAGGTAATTATAATCATGAGAACCAAGCTCAAGGAAGCAAGAATTCTTTGTGGCTAACTCAAAATATCACTTACACTGCTTTGGGGAGAAATTACAAAGATAGAGCAGAAAAAAATGGAGAGTGTGTATTTAAAATAGAAAAAAAGCACAATTTATTTAAAAAGTGGTTGAGGTTTAATGACTATGCTTACTATCCGTCAAGCCTATTTAAAATAGTATTTTCTTCATGCCATAGTGATACTTGGGTTATTATAACCACAGCCATCCATTATCTATTAGCTTTATGAACTGAGAACTTTTCTTATGCCTCGAATCATGCATGCACAAGAAGACATGATTTAGTAATCACAAAAGAAACATGTGTTTTGTAGAAGGAGGCAATCATAGAATCCTAGCATGATAGAATGGAGAATGAAAAAGGTCCTTAGAAGCCACCTGAGACTCAGGGAGGAACATACTTTCTACTCAGCCCACTTTCATAGAAACAATCTTGCCACTGTTTTAAATATCTTTTAAAAAGAGAACAAATCCTCTGTCAGACATCCTTACCAATGTCAGAGAATATTCTTACTAGAGTGCTCTCTTCTTCTTAGCCAAAATCTTCCTTTTGCAGGTTTATATTTTTTTAATCTTGCTCAGTGTCATGTAGCAACATAAGGCTATTATCATTTTTTTCCAAAAATTAGTTCTCAAATATTGAGAAAGACTTTTATATTTGTTATAGTTATCCACATTAGACAGTCCAGGCTCTTTCAAAAAGTTGGACCAAGCCAAGACCTGTTTCTCTGAAAGTATCTTGTTTTGCAGTGTGTTTTTAGAACTGTTAGTTAGATACAAATGTTCATTCTTACTAGTCTTCTTCAATATAGTTCTGGAAGCTCTAAATAGGCATGCAGATTAGAAAAAAAAATAAAATTATTTCCATTTGCATTGCCATGATTTTTTACATAGGAAATCCCAAAAGTTTACAAAACTCTTAAACTAATAAATAAATTCAATAAGGTAGGAGGATACAAGTTTAGCACACAAAAATCAATTATAGTTCTGTGTACTAACAATGAATATGCAGAAACTGAAATTTAAAATACAATGACAATTATAATTTCTCTGAATAAAATGAAATAATTTTGTATATACTTAAAATATGCATAGGATTTGTTTGCTAAAATTACAAAATACTGATGAGAAAATCAAATACCTAAATAAATGGAAACACATACAAAGTGTATGGATTGGCAAACTCAACATGATGAAAATGTCATTTATCTCCAAATTTATTTATAAGTTTAATTCACTGCCTATCAAAATCTCGACAAGGTATTTTAGTTAAAAATAAGCTTATTATAAGGCACAGGTCACAGAATAGCTAAAGAAAGCTTGACAAAGTAGAATAAACAGGAGGGAATATTCTACTCAATATTCAAGCTTACTATATACCTATGGTAACCAAGATAGTATGGTATTGACAGAGGAATAGACACATAGATCAACTGAACACACAGTGAACTAAAAAACAGACCCACACAAATACACTCAAGTGATTTTTTTTATAAAGGTAAAAAACTAACTCAGTGGAGGAAGGATAGCCTTTTCAACAAAAGGTGCTGGAGCTATGAAACATCCATAGACAAATAAAAGAAAAGTATCACCAGTGATACCTCATTTTTTACATAAAATTAATTCAAATGAATCACCAAATTAGATATAAAATATAATTCAACAAAATTTTAGGGAAAATTGGGGAAAATCTCTAGAATGAAGGGCTAATCAAAGATTGTTATACTAGGCACCAAAAGTAGAATCCATAAAAGTAAAAAAATATAAATTGGGACCTCATCAGAATAAAAACATTTCCTCTCTGAAAGCCCATGAGAAAAAGATGAAAACCAAACTACAGATAGCGAGAAATGTTTGCAAACTACATACCTAACAAATAACTAGAAATTAAAATATGTAAATAAGTAGTCATTAGTACCCAATAGTTACATACATAACAAAGAAACAAGCAATTCAATTGTAAAATGAGCAAAATACCTTTTGTTGAAGATGTGCAGAAGAGAATATACAGATAATTGTATGGTTTGGGTCGGTTCCCACCCAAATCTCAAATTGAATTGTAATTCCCATAATCCCTATGTGTTGTGGGAAGAACCCAATGGGAGGTAATTTAATCATGGGGACAGTTACCCTCATGCTGTTATCTTAATAGTGAGTGAGTTCTCATGAGATCTGATGGTTTCATGAGGGGGTTTTCCCTGCTTTTGCTCAGAACTTTTCCTTTCTGCTGCCATATAAAGAAAGACATGTTTGCTTCCACTTTCTCCATTATTGTAAGTTTCCTGCGGCCTCCCCAGCCATGCTGAACTGAGTCATTTAAACCTCTTTCCTTTACAAATTACCCAGTTCTGGGAATATCTTTATTAGCAGTGTGAGAGTGGACCAATACAGTAAGTTAGTACCATAAGTGGGGTACTGCTGTAAAGATACCTGAAAATGTGCAAGTGACTTTGGAACTGGATAACAGTCAGAGGTTGGAACTGTTTGGAGGGCTCAGAAGAGACAGAAAAATGTGGGAAACTTTGAAACTCCCTAGAGACTTTGAGGGTTCAGAAGACAGGAAGATGTTGGAAAATTTGGAACTTCCTAGATATTTATTGAATGACTTTGACTGAAATGCTGATAGTGATATGGAGAACAAAGTCCAGAATGAGGTAATCTCAGATGGAGATGAAGAAATTGTTGGGAACTGGAGCTAAGGTGACTCTTGTTATGCTATAGCAAAGAGACTGGCAGCATTTTGCTCCTGTTTCAAAATCCCTGTGAATCTTTGAACTTGACAGAGATCATTTGGGGTATCTGGCAAAACAAATTTCTAAGCGGCAAAGCATTCAAGAGGAAGCAGAGCATAAAAGTTTGGAAAGTTTGCAGACTTATGATGCAGTAGAAAAGAAAAACCCATTTCCTGAGGAGAAATTCAAGCTTGCTGCAGAAATTTGCATAAGCCACAAGGATCTTAATGTTAAATCCCAAGACAATGGGGAAAATGTCTCCAGATATTTTGTCAGAGACCTTCACAGCAGCCCCTCCCATCACAGTCCCGGAGACTTAGGAGGGAAAAATGGTTTCATGGGCCGGGCCCAGGTCCCCCACTGCCAGGCACAGGGCCCCCTTGCTCTGTGTAGCCTCAGGACATGGTTCCCAGCATTCCAGCTGCTTCAGCTCCAGCAGTGGCTAAAAAGGGCCAAGGTACAGCTCAGGCCATGGCTTCTGAGGTTGCAAGCTCCAAGCTTTGACAGCTTCCATGTGGTGTTGAAGCCTGTGGGTGCACAGAAGTCAAGAATTGAAGTTTGGGAAACTTGGCCTAGATAGAAATGCCTGGATGTCAAGGCAGAAGTTTGCTGCAGGGGTGGAACCCTCATGGAGAACCTCAGCTAGAGCAGTGCAGAAGGGAAATATAGGATTGGAGCCTAGTGGAGCTGTGACAAGAAGGTCACCATCCTATAGACCCCCGAATGGTAGATTCCCTCAACAACTTGCACTGTGCACCTGGAAAAGCCACAGAAACTCAATGCCAGCTGCGAAGGAACATGGGAGGGGGGCTGTACCCTGCAAAGCCATAGGGGCAGAGCTGCCCCTCTTGCATCAGCAAGACCTGGATGTGAAACATGGAGCCAAAGGAGATTATTTTAGAGTTTTATGGATTAATGAGTACCCTCTTGCCTTTCGGACTTACATGAGGACTGTAGCCTCTTTGTTTTGGCCAATTTCTCCCATTTGGAACAGTTGTATTTACCCAATGCATGTACCTCATTGTATCTAGGAAGTAACTAAATTGCTTTTGATTTTACAGGCTCATAGGCAGAAGGGACTTGCCTTGTCTCAGATGAGACTTTGGACTTCGATGTTTGAGTTAACGGCTGAATGAGTCAAGACTTTGGGGGACTGTTGGAAGGGCATGATTGTGTTCTGAAATGTGAGAACATGAGACTTGGGAGGGGTCGGGGCAGAATTATATGGTTTGGCTCTGTCTCTACCCAAATCTCACCTTGAATTATAGTTCCCATAACCCCCACGTGTTGTGGGAGGGATGTGGTGGAAGGTAATTGAATCATGGGGGCAGTTACCCTCGTGCTATTCTTGGGATAGTGAGTGAGTTCTCATGAGATCTGATGGTTTTATAAGGGGCTTTTATCTCTTTTACTGGGCGCTTCTCCTTGCTGCCACCATGTTAAGAAAGATGTGTCTGCTTCCCTTTCTGCCATGATTGTAAGCTTCCTGAGGCCTCCCTAGTTATGCTGAACTGTGAGTCAATTAAACTTTTTTCCTTTATAAATTACCCAGTCCCACTTATGTCTTTATTAGCAGTGTGAGAAGGGACTAAATCAGATTCCATATAAGTACATGAAAATATATTCAACATCTTTAGCTGTGTTCAACCATCACAGAAACACAAATTAAAAGCACAATGATATATCACTACACAACTATCATAATGGCTAAAACAGAAAGTAGTGACAATTCCAAATGCTGGCAGGGATTCAGAAAAACTGGATCACTCCTATACTATGGAGGATAATTTAAAATTGAACAGTCATTCCAGAAATCAGCTTGGCACTTTCTTATAAAACTAAACATGAAATTACCACATGACCCAGCAATTGCACCCTTGGGCATCTATCCTAGAGAAAAAAAAAAACTTTGTTTTCATGAAAAGACCCACAAAAAATATTCAAAACACCTTTATTTCTTTTAGCCAAAAACTGAAATCCATCTAGATACTCTGTAATAGGTGAATGTTTAAAGAAATTGTGGGTCATACATACCATCAAATACATCAACAAAAAGGAATGACCTATTAGGGAAAGCAAGAACTTGAATGGATTTCTAGGAATTTATGCTAAGTAAAAAAAAAAAAATCCTCATGCCTGTAATCCCAGCACTTTGGGAGGCCAAAGTGAGTGAATCATGAGGTCAGGAGATTGAGACCATCCTGGCTAACACGGTGAAACCCTGTCTCTACTAAAAATACAAAAAAATTAGCCAGGTGTGGTGGTAGGCACCTGTAGTCCCTGTAGTTGGGAGGCTGAGGCAGGAGAATGATGTGGACCCGAGGAGGGGCAGAGCTTGCAGTGAGCCAAGATTGTGCCACTGCACTCCAGCCTGGGTGACAGAGCAAGACTCCATCTCAAAAAAAAAAAAA
>NW_016819633.1:232943-268454 GCF_001698545.2 Rhinopithecus bieti | reverse complement strand
CCAGTCTCAAAAGTGATAGACTGTATGATTCCATCTTATAACATTTTTCAAATGATACCATTTTTTATGAATTTTACTTTAAGTTCTGGGATACATGTGCAGAACATGCAGGTTTGTTACATAGGTATACATGTGCCATGGTGGTTTGCTGCACCCATCAACCCATCATCTAGGTTTTAAGCCCCGTGTGCATTAAGTATTTGTCCTAATGATCTGCCTCCCCTTGTCCCCTCCTCCTGACAGACCCTGATGTGTGATGTTCCCCTCCCTGTGTCCACGTGTTCTCATTGTTCAACTCCCACTTATGAGTGAGAACGTGTGGTGTTTGGTGTTCTCTTCCTGTGTTAGTTTTCAGAGATCCGTGTCCCTGGAAAGGACATTAACTCATTCTTTTTTATGGCTGCATAGTATTCCATTGTGTATATGTGCCACATTTTCTTTATCCAGTACCATGTTTTAAAGCAAGGGTAGATTACTGGTTACTGGGGTTTAGGGACAGGAGACAGGGCACAGGAGGGAGAGAGGTGTGGTTCTTAAAAGGGCAACACAAGGGATCTTTATGGTGCTGGAACTGTGGTGACTTGACTGTGGTGATAATGGATACACAAGTCTTTATAGATGTCAAAATTTGATAGCACTTAATATACACACGTACCCAAATGCAGATATAACTGGGGAAATCTGAATAAGATTTGAATATATTTTGGTTACAATATTATAATTTTTAAAATTGTTACTATTAGAGAAAATTGTCCCATGTTTTTCCAAGAGGCTTTCTTGTCTCAGTTTTCTTTCAGTTCTTGAACACATCAGAGAGTTTCAACTAGGTACTAATTTTTGCCACACTTAAGTTTCTATAGACTCTAAGAAAGAAAGCAAATGACTTCTCACTTAACATGCTAGCAATAGAAGCATAGGCAGGTCCTAGATACAGCAACAATGAAACAATAACTAGTAATTACCTTATTGTAGGCTATGGGGATTGAAGTTAAAAACATAGAAACCCAAATCCTCAAATCCAGGGTTTTCTTGAAAATTAATGTAGTACTTTTCAAAAGGTAAGAATCTCTTTTATTTGATGTGAAGAAAAAAAGCCTTATTTCTGTATGTGAATAATTCATGCTGTGTGGATGTAATTTTATTGCAAAATGAGATGCCTTTATGCAACAGAACAAGTTATTTTTTATTTGTAAAATGTATGGAATCTCAAGCACAAGCTATGGCAATAGCACGGAAAAGGTTTCTCTCATGAAATTAAAATCTTGCTAAAAGGGTCCTGAGGGATGGGTGAAGACGCAGAAGGTTAGTAAGGTAGGTTAGTTCGTCTTTTTAAAATGTGTATAAATTTAAGGGGTACAAGTGCAATTTTGTTACATGGTTATATTGTTATATTGTGTAGCGTTGAAGTCTTGGCTCTTAGTGTAACAAGTGCCTAAATAATGTGCATTGTACCTATTAAGTAATTTAAGTAATTTCTCATCCCTCACCCCTCCCACCTTCTCACCCTTCTGAGTCCAAAGATTATAACCAAATAGAGGCCAACAGGAAGATAAGATGGCAACCTCCCGATGGAGTCAAATAGGTATTTTAGAACCAAAAAAGTGAGTGAAGATGCTTATAAACTTGTGACTGCTCTTGGTGGAAAAAGTAAAGAAAACTATCTGTTCAGAACTAGACCAAGCTATAAAACCTTAGAAAGTTGGCACCTCTCACGGCTAGAAATCAATGCTTTGTAATATGCACTGGCTTAAAATTTCTTGCATTTTTAAATTTATCTTTTGTTGCTTTTGACAAAACTCTTGACATTCTGTTGTTCTCAACTGTGAAGAGGATTTTGTCTGCATTTAGGCCTGAGTTTTTAAGAGAGAGAGAAAGAAATGTCCTTAGGGAAAAACCAGCGGCAATGGATTCCCAGTAAAGTGCCCAAGAGAAAGACAAATCTCATAGAGAAAAAAGCTCAGGTCCCCTGCTGGAGCCAGAGCTCGCCACCTGCTAAGTTTTGAAGCTCATATGCTTTTATCCTGAGACTACAGTTTTATTCACCCCTCCCCCACTTGCCTTTTACTCCCAATATCTATTGCTAATACAAAGAAGCATTTGCTCCGAGGTTTCATTTTGAGCCTGCTACAGTTTACAACTTAGTTTCTGCTCTCAGTCTTCTGAGTCACACTTTCTAGATTGCTGCTGTCATAGTCTGTTGATGATCCAAAGTCATTTTCCATCACTTGCTTCTTAGAGGCCTTCACATTCAGGGTGGTATCATTTGCTGATCCACTAGTATGGAAGCAGGAGGTACTGAATATAAAAGAAACAAAATATATACTTCTGTCCTTGGAAAGTTTATAGTCATGAAAAGGGCTTGGGAAGGCTTAGAAAGCAATTTGCAAATAGACATATTAATATGGTGAAAACAGTACTATATTAAGGCCAGGCACAATCTAACAAACAAAGGAATGATGATAAAAATAATAACTAGACTTATGAAATCTTTTCTAATTTATCAATTCCTCCCTAGCCTTATCTCACTGGTTATAACCCTGTCAAATAAAGACCTAATGCTTTATTAAATCTCTATGTTGCTAATATAGCAAAAAAAATTGGGGCTCAGAGTTTGTCACTGTTGTGGCTACCTGAGGCTCTGAGCCCTTGTTTTTCTTTCTACATGCCACCTTCTGAATAAGGGGAGATGGGATGGATTTTGGACATAAGTGCGTTTGGAATAGGATTCTATGGGAAGTAACATTATGCACAATGGCAGACAGAAGTGGAGAGAACATTGTTGTGTACTATTAATCTTAAAGTAAACAAATAAAAGCAGAAACTCCACGCAAATGCAGAAACTATTTTTTATTTTTAAAAAATTGAATCATGCAGATCACCTGTTTGGTCGGGAGACTGTTTCTGTGGACTCATCCTTTCTCTCTGGCTTTGATAACTTTATATTTCTTAAATGTATAACTTGAAATCAGGCAATCAATCTACTCTCCTTGTCCCATACATAAATGGGTCATAATAACAACATTTTCATTGGTGAAAACTAACTCAAAAGAGTTCAGTTCTTATAAAGATCAATCTTCAATATGTCTCTTTGCAGCAAAGGGAAGGCCAGTATTAACTTTCATGAGGTTGCATAAGGAGACGGTGAAACACGAGTTCTTTCTGAAGTAAAAAGTAGCCTAGGCAAACGATGAACTGTTTCACAGGCATAAAAGCTATGGCCATGTGATTTACATAATAAGCTACAGCATTCCCTTCAAACTAAGGTTCTCTGCATCACACCTTAAGAGCAACATAAGTAAAACAGAGAAGCAGGGAGAGGCACGGAAGAAAAAGTGATAACCTTTCCTAGAATCAAAGGGCAGCTATATATGTTGGGGAAGAATCTCTATGTTTTTTAATATCAGTGTTAAAGGTCATATCCATCTGTCTCTGGGGGGGAAATGAGTTTTCCCTTCCATAGTTAGAATTTCATTTCTATCTTCATTGAATGAAGTCCACAACCTAAAATGCCATGCAGGTAAGTAGAGAGAGATGCAATATTAGTCTATAATTTGCAACATCCATCACATTTCCTCAGTGTAGAAATGTTACAAAATGTGCAGACCCAACTGACAGGATTGCCAAGGGAACCTCCTCCTTCATTGTGCTTCCATCCTTCTCTGCTTGCCTTGCACGTCCAACCCCAGTACACTACTTTTTGCCAGTGAATTATTTTGGGATTGTATCCTCAGCTATTTACGGAGCAGCTGTTCTGTCCTAAGAATGTGCTGCCCTGACAGACGAGAGATTAGTGAGACATAGTCCCTGACCCCAAGGGGCTGAATGGTTAAAACAATCTAGGTGGCCTTGAACAGCACAATCTTGTATATGGTGAAGGGCTACACTGCAAGCACAGAAAGAGTTCTGAAATGCAATATAGCAAATTAAAAAGAACTAAATATTGAGGGTTTGGAGGTCTTTGCCATGTTACTCATTTTCTCCTACTAAGATATGGCCATAATTATTATCTATCTGTACCGTAATGAATGTATCTGTTGTATGTAAATAATATCAGCTGCCTGGCCTGCAGCAGGAAACTGTTGTGAAGGACACATGAGTTCATGCACTTTGATGAGAGTTTTAAATGATATATCTGAAAGATGAAATCAGTTAAGAATGAAAATTAAAGTGAGTAGTAGCTAGAAAGAGGCCAGGAGGCTAACTATGGGCCCAGTTATAAAGAAAAGAAATTCAGACTAAGACGAGAAAAACTGTCAGCAGAGAAAAGAATTGAGCAGATAAGCAGAATGAAGCAGAGATGCCAGGAGAGGGTCCATGAAGAGAGAGAGGAGAAGAGGCGAGAGAGGAGAGAGAGAGAGTGGTGTAAAGTTGGAGAGTAGGAGGTAGATGTCACATGGTATAGCGGTCTGTCAAAATGCAAGCCACTGAAAGGTAGAGAGCATCTTTGAATCCACCTACAGTACTGAAAATAGTGTGCTATGTATTGCACCTATAGTAGACACTCAATTCATATTTGCTGAAATAAAAATCTCACCATATTAGGAGATCTTTTGGCTCTTTTGCCAAAATCATCAGAGGGATACATTTTAATTTCTTACAAAATTACCCCTCCTGTCATTCTCCTTCAGGCTCTATTCACACCGAGCAAATGAAATTCAGTTTCTTTGAGAAGTGCAGCAAGCTGTAAACACACATATTATAAATGTCAAAATAATATTGACTTCAAAATAATAGTTATTAGGTATTGCAAATAGTTATAATTATTGAGAAAATATAGTAACTGAGTATGAGACCTCTCAGAAGCTGAGTGAACTTAGGCAAAAAATTATGTTTGTCAGAGTAAATTATGCAGACATTCATTTGTGTGAGGTGTATATGTTTCTTTTTTGTCATCTGCATTCCTCTGTTTCAAGGAGATAGACAGATATTCATGTCCTCATAGCTCAGGGTTGATGCTGCTTCGGGGAACTTATCACGGCCACCTCAGCACTTATTCCTGAGGAAAGTGGGAAATCATGTAATGCCTTTGAAGTGGAAGGCAAGTTCTTGAAGAGAACAAGAGAGAACAGAGGCAGAATAGATTTCCCAAGTCAGGAGAAGAAAAAGCCCTTCAAAATCTGGGGGTGTTTGCCCTACATTTTCACAGAACCAAAATGGGGAGGTAGAAAATCCTGGGACAGAGCTGGCTGCCTAGTGCATCCCCAGAGGGTTGGCAGTAAAAGTTCAGCCTCCATGTATGACAAAGATCTTTCTGCCCAGGTGTGGCACAAAAGCAACACAGACACTTCCCTCCAGGGACAATATAGGTTTAGGAAATGAAAACATCATATGCAGACCACAAAACACGGTGCTCTCCCCAAAGGCCTACTTTGAGTAAAACTCCTAGAATCATTTCATGCTCCCCCAAAAAGTATCCCAGTTAACACCAGAAAATCAAATTTCTCTTTAACTGTAGGAAATGAAATAATTAAATGTTATGTTTGATTCCAGATTAGAAAAATAGACTACCTGAATATGAATCTTTAATAGCTGACCATCTGATTATTTATCCTGCTAACATTTAAGAACCATGTTTTAGGTGGGATATTTTCTTTGAGATACATATTGGGTAGAAACACGAAACTTGACAATCCCCTCAACACAAATTTCTCGAGAAAACAAGGAGTGCTTCCTTAAATATGCTGTCAAAACATAGTTTTAACGAAGTTTTAGTTTAAAGATCTAATTGGCTTTTATTAGTGAATCTAGAATGGGCAGCATGTCTGTTTATAAAATGGAACAAGTGCTCCAATGAGTTCATTAGAAAAGGTGGGCTTTATAGGCAGAAAGGGACTCAAAAAAGCAAACATAAAGAACATAAAACGGATTTACAATTTCAAAGCTACTTTCCTTATAGGGTTAAAGCATAGGGGACTTTCTTATCATGCCATCTAGAACATGGTAAGAAAGTGGATTTTGCTATTATCTCTCTTTCTCTATTTCTCCTCCTGATGTTTCAGAAGGCCAGATAAATGACTTAATTTTGGTTTGGTAAGAGACTCCATTTTTGTCTGTTGGGATACAGTGCAGGAGCTCAGTACAAAACTATGGCCTCCCATACATTTTGTTTAACAATATTCTCCTTTTGCTCAGATCTCACCTAGTTGAGAGTGTGACCAAACTTACAGCATCAGTGATATTGTCAGTCACCATCATTTTTTGTTTTTCAGTCACAACATGTCAGAGGTTACAGAGTCTTTGTTACTACTCGTTTGAGTTTTTATCACTCTAGCCAAAGAGAGACTATTTGGCATTAAGCAAATGGCTGCATGCAGGCAATTAAAACTTTTGAGAAGATATAATACATCAGGAAGAATACTATTATGACGGCCAGGAGGATAATACTGAGTTTGGAGTATGTATGTTCCTTAACCAAGGTCCCCATGAGTCAAACCAACAAATATGGAACAGACCAAAGAATGCGGCCAACAAGAAATCCACTAGACCAAGTAGCCTGTACATTACTTTTTTGAAGAGTCGTTACAATAGTCAACACATTTATCCATGTGCAACAGCAAGTGTTAGCAACTGCAAAATACAGTGGGAAGAAAGATGGGTCAGTTTTATTATACTTACAATATGATCAATGGTAAGAGAATCTCATAACTGCAGGTTTGCTGATGAGATTGGAACTCTTAAATCTGAGCCATATCCAGTGCTTAGATGCAAGCATGTTTGGACTGGTCTGGCAGTCTGGTGGCATTGGCCTGCCAGGAGCCTATTTGCATGAGGATTCAGGGACTCTTTGGGGACGACACTTATTCTAAAGAAAGGATGGGCAGACCGAATGGTTAAACAGGGTCACTGTTGTCAACCAGAGAAGTTACTCTGAGTATCACTTGGTGTTTGTAAACTGGAATTGCCTTCCAGCTAAATTCCTATGAATATGTGTCTTATTCTAAGGAGAAGAGAAAACTGAAAAACCAATTTGTTAGTTTCTTCTAAGTTACTAGGACATAGGGTTGCTATGCAATAGATTTAAAAACAAACAAACCTATTCCTCCTGTGTAACTGAGACTTTGTACCATTGACCATCATTCCCTCATCCCCCACAACTTCCAGCCTCTGGTAATTACCATTCTACTCTCTGCCTCTATGAGTTTGATTGTTTGCGATTCCACATGTAAGTGAGAACATGAGATATTTGTCTTTCTGTGCCTGGTCTATTTCACTTAGCATAATGTTCTGCAATTCCATCTGTAATGTTGCAAATGACATTATTTCTTTTTTTAAAAAGTCAAATAGCATTCCATTGTGTATACATACCACATCTTCTTTAGCTATTAATCTGTTGAGGGACACAAGTTGATTCTATAATTTGGCTATTGTGAACAGTGTTGCAATGAATGTAAGCATGCAGACATCTCTTTGATATACTGATTCCAAATCTTTGGGGTAAAATACCCGGAAGTGAAATAGCTGTATTGTATCGTAGTTCTATTTTAGTTTTGTGAGAAAGCTCCATACATTTTCCATAATGGCTGTATTAATTTACATTCCAACCAACAATGTACAAAGGTTCCCTTTTCTCCTCATCCTCATAAATACTTGTTATCTTTCGTCTTTTCACAATGGCCTTTTCACAGGTGTTGGGTGATATCTCATGGTGGTTTGTGGTTTTGATTTGCATTTCCCTAATGATTAGTGATGTTGAGCATTTGTTCATACATCTGTTAGCCATTTGTATGTCTTCTTTTGAGAAACGTCTATTCAGATCTCTTGCCCCTCTTTTAATCAAATTGTTTGTTTTCTTTCTATAGAGTTAAGTGTTTTTTTATTTTTTCGTATATTAATCTCTTATCAGATGTGTAGCTTACACATATTTTCTCCCAATTCCTGGGCTGTCTTTTTACTCTGTTGTTTCTTTTGTTGCGCAGAAGCTTTTTAATGTGATGTAATCCCACTTAACTATTTTTGCTTATGTTTCCTGGGCTTTGGTGTCAAATCTAACAAACTCATTGTCTAGTTAAATGTGGTTGGAGTTTTCCACTATGTTTTCTTCTAGTAGTACTATAGCTTCCGCTCTTATGTTTAAGTCTTTAATCAATTTTGAGTTAATTTTTGTATATAGAGTGAGATAGGGTTACAATTTTATTCTTCTGCCTATGGATATCCAGTTATCCCAACACCATTTATTGTAGAGATTGTCCTCTACCCATTGTGTGTTCTTGACACCTTTGTCAAAAATCAAACATGAAAACAGATTGTGAGACCTGAGGGGAGAAAAATCAATTGAATGTACATGCGTGAGTTCATTTCTGTACTCTCTATGCTATTGAATTTGTCAGTGTGTCTATTTTCATGCCAGTACCATACTGTTTAATTATAATTACTTTATAGTATAATTTGAATATTCAATAGATTTAAAGGAATCAAACTCATACAGTTCTGTGACAATAATAGAATTGTTAGAAATCAATAATATAAATATATTTAGAAAATGTCCCCCAAATTGAAAATTAAATACTACACTTCTGAATAACCCGTAGGTCACAAGAGAACCATAAAGGGTCCTAGAAAATATTTTAGATTGAAAGATGATGAAAAACATAATATATTACAATTTGTGAGACACAACTAAGGCAATTTTAGACCAAAATTTACATAATTAAATACTTATATAATAAAAGAAGAAAAGTTTAAATTATAAACTGGGAACACGACTTTCTTTCTTCCTTGTCTCAGCCAAGGACTTAGAGTTGTTTCAGCTTATCAAAGATTCCAGATACTCTCCTAAGTTGTCTGAACACTTTGAGGGCTCCAGAATCTGTTAGTGACCATAGAGGGCAGAAATTCCTGAAGTGAGCCAGCTGAATTATTTTTTTTAACCAGAGGCAGGGCTGAGAAATTCTTCTTTAGCTTCATAGGCAACAGAGGGCTCAGCAGAAGAGGAGCTATGAAAAGCAAAGGAAATATGTGACAGAAACCTCATTGTAGCTGATAGAACTTATTCATAAGTAAATGTGAAAAGAAAAAACACGCAGAGTTTCCATCAGAAATAATAGGGGGTGTGGTAGCTTTAGAGGTGAGTAATAACTTGAAGGAAGTTAAAGATCAGTGGCACACATATGATGGCAAATTCTCCCTGAGTGAGTACAATACAGCCATGTATACAGAGAAAGTCCAAACTGTGGCCTTCTTAAAACATCTAATTTAGTAAGACAGTGTATTAGTTATCCATTGCTGTATAACAAGTTATCCTCAAATTTGGTAGCTTGAAATAACAACATTTACTTTCTCTCAGTTTCTATAGGTTGGGAATCTAGATCCAGCTCAGCAGAATCTTTTGTTTCAGGATATCCCACAGGCTGCAATCGAGGTATGCACTGGGCCTCCAATGTCTAAGCCTCAACTGAGGAGGAATCCACTCCAGACCACTCATGTGGTTATTGGCAGGATTCCATTCATTTTGGGTGTTACACTGATGGACTCAATTCCTTGTAGGCTTTTGGCTGAAGGCCACCCCCTCTCCTTTCCAGGTCGTTCCCCCCAACATTGCAGCTTGCTTCATCCAAGCATGCAAGTGGAGAAGTCAAAGGGAAGAGAGTCTAACAAGATAAAAGGTGCAATCTCTTATAACCTAACTACAAAACTGGTAACTTATGTCGGATTCCATCCATTAGAAACAAGCTAGGTCCAGCCCACACTGAAGGGGAGGCCATGAGTACCAGGCCATGGAGATTACTGGGAGCCATTTCAGAAAGCTACCACAGACAGGAGAACAGGTGAGGGGTGGGGAAGAGATTTATCCACGCTGCCAGGGCATTTCCTGTTGGAGTGAGATGACCTAAATAATACTCAACATTGGAACATTAAGCCCCTAAGGTGCTCAGACAACAACTGCGCTCAGATGCATGGAGTTATGTATGAGGCGGGGCATTAGGCAGGCCCTAAGTGCAGAGATTTGTCTGAGATAAAGGTGACCATACATGACAGCAGTAGGAAGCCTTTCAACAAAGGGAAATCTTGAACTGGGAATACAGGAAGAAGTAGCTAATGAGGGGGAACAGTGAATGATTATGTGAGAGTACACAGGAAGTTTTACTTGCTTTTAAAATATTTATTTTATACAAACAATTTGGTAAACAACCTTTTAAATAATATTTTATAGATGTTTTGTGTGAATGTATGAGTGGGTTTCTCTAGTCCTTATGTCATCAATGAGTTCCTGAAGATAAAAGTTTGAGAAGTCCAGTTAGTGTGATTCACTGAAGTGTTTTCTAAACTTCAGTCATTCAAGTATTTCCTTTGTGACTTTTCCCAGAGTCGTATTATTATTAGGAAACATTTTGAAAGTTTAATGTGCATTTTAACTCTGACATATTTTAAGAATATTTTTATAATCACTGCTAGAGACAGAAAATTGTTATTACTGGTCATAAATATTATTCTTATATACATTGAAATTGATGTATATGTATAAAATATTTGTCTATGTACTTCATCTCCAGTGATAGGAAAATTGAATTAAAAATTATATAATGGAAGGAACATGTACTTTGGGTTTGAATCACGACTTTGCCATTTTCTATTTATTAAAATATAAGTAAGTAAGGAATAGTTGACTTATTTGAAACTCAGATATAAAATTGGGATAATAGTATTCACCTTGACATATTATTATTCTGTTCTAATGAGATATTTGTGAAAAGGATCATATTTAGTGTTTAATAATAACTGTAACAATAATATTGGTGATAACTATTACATACTGCACAATTACTATGTGCATTGTACTAAACTGTAATATGTTTTTAATAAAAGTTAGTGTTTGTTTTCAAAAGCTGTGTTATCAAATAGTACAATAGTTCCACTTAATATTGATGATCTCCCTAAACAGTTCCCAAGTTTCCAAGGTACTGAAAAATATTTGAGGGTGTGCGATAGATTAGAACACTTATAGTGACTCTATCATTATAGCTGGACAAAAGTACCATGGTAAAATTTAATTAAGAATATCTTATAGATAAAAATTATGACACTCAAATCCCTCCCTTTGTAGTGTACTATATTACATGCATTGTATTTAATTAGTCCTCATAGTTTACACATTGGTACATAAAACCCTTGCAGCTGATTTTGCCACATTTAAAGGGAAAATTAGTTCACAAACGTGGAGTTTCCTGAGAGTTTTAAGCACAAGAACAGAAGGTATGAAAGGTGCCCCATGGGTGGTAATGTCTTTATAAACTAGAGACAATTAGGCTAATAAGACAATTTATGTGTCTTGATTCTACTCTCCCAAATTTCCAATACTTATCTTAAAAGAAGTGTTGCCAGTCCAACAAATAATCCCCTCTGGTTGGGTTCTGTCTTTCAATGACCTCCAATCTTACTTAGGTCAAACCTCCTCTACCTGTTCTTATCTTTCTACTCAAACCTTTTTAAAGCATTAGATGGGACAGACTTTCCTGAAGGGTTGAGGTGACAGGTTTTTGTGCCAATTTGCTACTCAGCCCTCTAAAACTCCCTGCTTCACCATTTTCTTGGGTTCCATTCCCTAGGCTCCCAGGAGCATACTCCGCTTCATTTTATTATGCAGAACCACTTGGTTCTCCACCACCTACCCAGCTCAGAGCCTGCTACTGTATGACAAACGGTTAGGGGACAAGTAACAGACTCTTGTAGGCCCCTCGAAAGAGCACAAATTAATGGCAAGAGGCTTTGAAAGTTTCTTGCTTTTTATCATTTCAACTAATCTGCATAAGAATAAAATAACAATGCATACACTATTTTATGCAATTTCCCTGAGAAGGCAGAAGCCCTTACAATCGTTTTGGGTGGTAAGTAATTTTTGTCTCTTTATTATAGTCAAATAATTCCAGGCAGAAATGAGAAATGTTCAATACTCCTAATTCCATTTCAACAGTTTCCTCTACCAATCAAAGGGTTCCTCACTCTACTTTCTAATATTTTTCACAATGGTCATGCACATATAAAAAGAGAATAAACCAACCTTTTGGGATAATAAAATCCAGTGTCCTCATTTTACAGAGAAAAAAAACTGATGGCCAGAGCAGAACCTAAATTTAAACAACTATTCAAGGAGTGGAATAGACAGTAACTCGGGTCTGCATATCCTACCCCTCCATATTCTCAGTGCATCATTCAAGTACCTAGGATGAAAGGTCAAAAAGTAATAGCCTGAATATGTGCCAGCAAAGAAAATTATTACTACTCTGAGACTAATAATTGCCCCCAGAATTTTAGTTTGTGGAGCATTTTAATTAGTATTTGGAAGATTCTAATCCAAACTGTATCTGCTCCCCTCTTTTCTCTGTGCATTCTTTCCTCTTAGCACAATTCATCACTAATTCACACTCTACCTGACATTTCAACACACAGGAGGAAAAAGGAAGTTATGGGCTTCTAGAATCTCCAGCAATACTTTCTCTCCTTGACAATAGCTATGATCCACTTCTCAATATCTGCTGCAGCCTGTCACTAGAAAGCCAAACTTTCAGCTGAAAAGCCACTAATATCAGACTAACGCTTGTAGCAAAATCCTCTCTTTTTCTAAAAATATCGGAGGATTGAAGGGTGACCCCATATGGGCTGGGGAGGACGTGATAAATGCAAATTTGCAGCTTTCACTGGAGAGAGAATGACACAGTACTAGGTCAGAAGTGTGGACTGAATGAGGATTTTTAAAATACTAATGTAACTCGGGGAGGATTGCTTCCAGATGGGAGGGGCAGCCTGTGGAGAGAGGTTTGTGCGGGCTGAGGGTGAAAATTGAGCAAGCATATGGAACTGTTAGGGAAAGAAAAAGGCTCTAAGAAGGCAGAAGGTGTGGAAATGGGACTCATATAGAGTAGAGAGCTCGATAAAGATGAGCAAAGTGTGTTGGGTCTGAAAAGAGGGAGGCATACTCAGGAAACGACCTTGGATAAAACTGGAATCCTAAAGGCTTCTGGGAGTAGTTTCCATTAAAAAGCAAGAGAGGAAAGAAAGAGACACGCTAGTCCAGCAAAGAAAAATAAGGCTTCCAGGGCTTGGGGTTAAAGGAAGGAAAGGAAAGTAATGGGAAGGTATAGAGCAGCATCTCTTTGGGATTTTAAGGTAAAATGTTGTGCAGAACATTCAAGCATCTAGGAGCATCTGAATTTCTTCTACTCAAAATATCTTTACAGATAAGGCAAATGGAGCAAAATGTGAGTAATAAGTGAAACTAGGTAAAGGATTCTTTGGTGTCCCTTTTGTCCTTTGATTATTCTTGCTCTTGAGTGATAAACAAGGAGTTACTGCCAGGTTTTGCTCTGTAGTGTTACCTCACGTCTGATAAATGTTTGGTTTCTTCCTCTGGTGTCACAATTCGAAGAGCAAGCAAAGAGTGATGAGACAGAGGAGTTTCCTACTTAAGAAAAGCTGTTCTAATAGCCACTCCCTGCTCTCAATTTTTTCTCAGCCTACTTAATTGATATAATGTTCTCATTTTCCCCCCAGTCCTAAGATGCCCTCCATCCCCAAGCTTGACATAGGTAGATGGTTTATCATGCACTAAAATTTGAGATAGAGTCTCACTCTGTCACTCAGGCTGGAGTTCAGTGGCATGATCTCGGCTCACTGCAACCTCTCTACTGGGCTCAAGCAATCCTCCTACCTCAGCCTCTCAAGTAGCTGGGACTAGAGGTGTGTGCCACCATGCCCGGCTAATATTTTTGGTAGAGACAGAGTTTCACCATATTGCCAGGCTGGTCTCGAACTTCTGACCTCAAGCAATCTGCCTACCTCAACCTCCCAAACTACTGGGATTACAGGCATGAGCCTATTGCCCAGGCTGGTCTCGAACTTCTGACCTCAAGCAATCTGCGCACCTCAACCTCCCAAACTACTGGGATTACAGGCATGAGCCACTGCGCCTGGACGCAGTAAAGTCTTCCTACAATGTCAGGCACTGCTGGACTGCACAGGACAATATAACATAGTTTGGTCAGTTTACTAGCAAGAAATCATCAAATGTATAAAACATAAGCCATCTTACTCAAGTACCATTTCATTTCCCTAGATCCTGTACTTATGCTGAATCCGCAACAATTCTCCAACTAAGGTGATTACATGAGCTCTGATTCTTCTTTGCCAAGTCCTCCTTTGTCCTTATTTTTAGTTTTCACTGTATTATACCTATTACCTCCTTAACTTTGAGCCTGTCAACATTTTAGTATAATCACTAAATTATACTAAGTATAGTATAATCACAAATTATAGTAAATCTAGCATAATCAGTGGATAATTCAGTATCTAATGTTGAATTTTGGTCATACTTTTAAAAACACTTTATTTTCTTACCATATGACACCGATGGGGAGTCAGTGTGTATTTGTATTTCAAAATGTATTATTGGTCTTCAGTATATGTACAATTGTTAATATCTAAGAAAGGCCCTGTTTAATTCTGTATTCCTTTAGTAGAAGAGACTGATTCATGTATCATGATAAGGCAAATATATGCCTTTAACCAAACCTATTTCATAAATAGTTTAGACTTTGATGTTTGCTAACAATGTAGTAAAGCAATTTGTGTATACTGACATGGCTTGCCAGCGTGCTATCTTGCAAAGGATCCTATGGGTATGTAGGAACAACAGAAGTGGCAGGAAAAGGCCACGAGTCTCAGTCACGCTATCTTTGTAGTAGGAACTCTGGATCCCTTTGGATTTGTTCTGCTTTGGCAGAACACAACTGGAAGCCTTCTGTTGGGGACTTCGCAGGGATTCCCATTTCAATACGTATGCCTGCATATGGCCTCTGAATCACAGTTGAGTAATGCAACAGAGGCACTACCACTTGCGCTCGACCACATCAGACTCTGACTTCTCTTTGATTGCAAACTTCTAGGCGACCAGAAGTCTCCAACAAAGCATAACTTCTACCTCAGAACCAACAGCTTTCATTACACCGCAGGGTGAACAAGCCCTTTCAGCCACCTCCTTGTTGCCTGGCTTAGATTTTAACCTTCCTTTCAATCTTATGTGTTTCTCACTCTTAAGTAGAAGAGAGTAGATGGAGAATCCTGGATCTTTATGGCTTTTGAAAGAGGGTCTGCAGAGAGACCCTGGGGGGCTAGCCCTGACAGCTTTATTTCACACTATGTCACCAGAAACGCAAGTGGGAAGGGATGTTATTGTGAGCATTTCAAAACAACATTCAGTATCACCTTCGGTTTTGACCTGTTCACCCTTTTCTTTCAAGAAATTATCTTTTGATTCTCAAACTCCCTTGCCCTAGTCTAAGAACAAAGAGCCCTCACCCATCTTTAGCACACAAATTGCTTTAGTCATTTGCAAGTTACAAAGCCAGGGGGAGGGGACAGGAGGGGAATTTCATTTAAAAAACCTTGTTTTTTATGGATAATTCAAATATAGTTGAACTTTAGAACTTTAAGATAAAAAATGAAATTGTTACGTGTTTGAAAAAAAAAAAAATACTCTGAACAATCAACAACCAGCCTTCATCTAGGCACAATAAAATTGAGTTTTGAAGTGTATAATCATACCTCTGCATAACATGACAGGGATATTATTGTTTGTTTTGATATGGTGCTTTATTTTAAAATGTACATAGCTATGCAAATAAAGTTAGGTAACTCAATCAAGGCATAACACTTTCCTTCTTTCAAACTTTACTATGTTACTTTTTAAAATCTAAAACACAAGGAAATTAAATTAAAAAAAAACTCAGAAGAAAACATTCAAATGTCAATGCTATATCTTAAAACAATCAAAGATGTTTAAGATTTTCATCAGGACAAGGTTAGTTAACATTACCAGGAGGTGATACTGTCAATGAAAGAACATACTTCCAAATTTTGTGTCTCTATGTGACTCTCCATTATCTTTCAACACTTCTGTCATCTCTATACCGCTGGTCTTTGTATAATTAGTTACTCTCCTGGCCTGGAATGTCCTTTAATCCCTCTTGTCTACCTGGCTAACCCATATTCATACTTCAAAACCCAGATCTGTTGTCTTCTTGTCTGGAAAGACTTCTTTATCCAACTGACCCAGAAAAGTGCTATCTTCTCATATTTTAATCTGGAATTAATTTACTATAACTTATTTATTTTTGTCTGATCCCTCAATTTGGTTAGGAACTCTTGAAGTTAGAAATTTTATGTTACTCATTTTTCTATTCCTAGCACCTATGAGATCTTGTGCCTGGCACATGGAAAATCTTCAATATATATTTGTTTGATTGGATTTATTTAATATTTTTTACTAATGTGATAGATTTTCTAGGATATTTGTCAATATGTTATTCATCTAAAATTATAAAGTCCCCCCAAAATAGCAAAATCCAGCTAAAGTCACCTCTTTTTCTAAAGGCTTTTAAAGGAAAGAAGCTATGATTAATATTGTAGGCACATTTCCTTATCCTAGTCTTTTAAAAAGCTTTCAGAATATAACCAGAATGTATTGGGTAAATCATATAAAATTGTCATTGGTCAAAAGAGTCCAACATTCATAATTTTGTATGATTCAACCTAATAGATGCCTGATCTGTTACCTCGGTTATCGCTGTGATTTTGCCCTGCTAAAGATGGATCTATGCTTCAATGTCAAGGCCCTTTTCCACTTCCCTTTGTGTTTGCCTGATAGCAGGTTTGCTGTGCTGTGGATAACTGAAGTGCCTCACTGTTGTGCATCCTTTGGGGATGAAGCCTCCTACGAGTGGGAATGGGCTGAGTCAGGGCTCATGTTAGAGAAGGATGTTACCCTATTCTGGCCTTGCTTGCCTATTCTCAGGGTTGATTTCTTCAATCAGCTAGATTTACCATCAATTATGTTCTTAGACCTCAGATTTGGCTTTGAAACAAGGAACATGTGGCACCTTATATTTCCCTGCAGGATATCTCCCACGTGGTGCTTTGCTCACACAGAAGCAGATTCCCCGTCAGCTTCCCTGACCTCTCTTCTTCAAGACAATCTTGCTCATATTGCATGTAGAGAGTCAAGCTATCTGGCTTTGAGCTGTCTGCCCATCACTTCTGGCAACAGGGACTCTTTCTTCTTTGGTCTACCCCACCTGTTTTAACTACATTTCTTCCAGAAGAATGGAGTTAGGTTTTGCTGCTTCATGAAACTGTTTACAGATATATGAATACGGGCTGAATGATAATACAGTAAGGTGGATTCAAATTCATAGTTCGTTGCCATTATGAAAAAAAATTATCTTAAATACTTAAGTTATAGTACAAGCTCTCAACCAGTAGTGGAATGATATGTTCTCTTAGCATCCATTTCTTTACCTATAATACGAGAGTAGGAACAAAAAGGCTGCCCTTCCTTTAACCTAGGATTATAGTATCAAATAGGATCATGTGCTTTGTGAATGCGTTAGTATCATGAAAATATAAAATATTAGTATTATGTGCATTATTATGGGAATCTGTTCTACCCAACATTTTTACCAGCAACCTGAACAAAGACATAAAAGCACGATTATAAGCATTACAGATGATAGACGTATGGGAGGAATAGCTAATAAAAAGAAACAAGATAGAATCAAAGTTCAAAGAAATCATGACAGATTGAAATGACGACCAAAACTACCAAAATAATATATAATATGAACAGACGTAAAATAACACACTTCTGTTAAAGAGAATCATGTCAGGAGAGGCCTGTTATGACATTAGTTTATATGAACCACAGTTATATGACTGGAATTTGAGAATAATTTTAGGTTTCTTTAATAGGAATGCTGTGTCCAGAACAAAGGAGATAATATGCTACATGTGTCAAACCACTGCTAACTTATGTAGCATTTAAATATTGAAATATGAGACATTTGGTACCACATTAGAAAGATGTAATGTGATCTAGGGAAAATGACCAGAATCTTGAAAAGCCTACAACCATATCATATAAGAAGCAGTTGACAGAGCTAGGGTTGTTTGCTTGGGAAGAAAAGACTTAAACATATAAAGGTGTCTACAAATGTTTCAAGGACTTCCACATAGCCAAGGAATAAAATGCCTAAAGCAAAGAGTAATTAAGGATCCAGAAGATATATGGCACATCCTAGATTCTCAGTAAGTGACAGTTGAATCTAAATTAATTCTGCATTGCTCTAGTGGAAAGAATATGGGCCTATGGCTGTGAGAAATCAGTACAATGGAAACAAAAACAGAGTTTCCTGTAGTTGGACATAATCAAAAAACTGACATTTATTGCTACATGAAATGTTTCTGGGCTATGCTAGAAGTATATACATATAGTGCTTTATTTGGAGAGTGAGGGCATGTTGAAATAATTATACACCTGCCTGCTATCCATACCCATCTCAGTTAAGCCAAGTTAACATACAAAATGCAATTACATTTTCAGAAGAAAAAGAAAGATAATATCACCTTTTACCACTGGAAATTCGTAGATACAGAGAGATTATGTAAACTAAATATTTGGTAATACTGCAATAGCACCTTCTGACTCAGTGGTTTTCAAACATTATAGAATGTATCAAAATCATGCAAAGGGACTACTAAAGCATAGATGGCTGAATCTCACCCCCAGGGTTTCTGAATGAGTAGTAGATCTAAAGAAGAGGCCCCCAAATCTGCATATCTAAGTAAGTCCCCAAGTGGTACTTATGAAGACTCTCTGCTTTATATAAAACTGCCTCATTCATAGGCCTTGCTAAAGATACACCAAGTGACCCAATTTGTAATGCATGGAACCTTCCTACCACTCTTGGTTGATAATTAGAGATCGGAAACTGACCAAACCATACTATTCAGTGACCTATAATGTGCTGAAAAATAGGCAGAGAAAATCAAGTTTCATCTCTTAAGAATTTGATCCAGAACATGTTTAAAAGACAGACAGGTAATTAGTATGAGAAACAGAAATATAAATACTAACAAGTATTTTAAAAAGTGAAAATAAAAAAGAGAATATAGAAAAAAAGTGAGAAGAAGCTGAGTCAGGATAATGATTAAGCACTGGATTTAACTTCATTTTCTTTTCCTTAATGTCTTTTGCTAAGATTCCTGAAACTACCTTGAATCTCATTCCTGTATCCATCAGGATGACTCTAGTAAGGTTTGTGTTCTTCCTGTTGTTTAATTATTTGACTTTTTTATATTCTTATTCACACACTTGCTTAAAATATATCTCACATTTATTTTGTGGATACAGAATTGAAAATCAGGTACTTGGGCATTTTAAAGACAGTATCTTTCTGCTTCCAGAGTTGCAGTTGAGAAATCCATTGCCACATTTATTCCCTATCTTTTGCTTGAGACTTAATTTTTCACCCCTGTGGAATTTTAAGGACTTTTCTTTATTCCTAGTGCCCTAAAATTTCATGAAAAGTATGTCTTAGTATGAGTCTTTTAAAAATTATTCTGTAGGTACTCAATGGACTCGTTCATTCTGAAAAATTGTGTTCTTTTGTCATGGACTTTTGTTAGCTTGTTTGTTTTTTGCTTTACAAAATTTTTTTTTATTCTCTATTTTGTGATTCTTATTTTAGAAACACTTTTAAATCAAATGTGGGATTTGTTGAACTAATGTTCTATTTTTTCCCTATTGTCCTCCATTTTCAATATATGTCCTCTTATTCTCTTTCCTGCAAGATATTCTCAACTTTATCTTTTAAGCTTTCTCCTGTCACATATATGTGTGTGTATATGTGTGTGCATGTGTGTATGTGTACGCATGTATATGTGTGTGTATATATAAATAATAAAGACATAATAATTAGGAGTGAGTGATGAAGACTGATGTATAGAGGGTGATTCAGAATCATCGACTGAGAGCTGGGTGTGTTTTTTTTATTTATAAGAATATGGTTGTGAATTTAAAAGAAAAAACAAGTAAATATTTTGAATTTTACAATTTGGAATTTGCTTTCTGTAAAGATAACAAGAGAATTTAATTGAATATTTAGATTTATGCTTAGAATATTTGACATAACAAAAAATCAAGAACCTACGTAGCCTAGCAATTGTATATCTAGGAATACATTTTTTTTAAAGCAACTGTTTTTTGGTTGTTTCTAATTATTATACATTTCAGGTCAAATATAGTGCCCACCTTTTTTATAAGCTCGTTATTTGATAATTTTAGCCTTTTCATTCAAGTAGGGTGGGAGAAAATAAATATGAAAATACAAAATGCATACATTAGTAATGATAAGTGCCTAGTGGAAAAATAAACCTAGTGAAGAGATGAAGCCTGATTCAGGGTGCCCTTCTAAATAGGCTGGCCATGGAAGTTCTCTCTGAAGAAGTGATAGTTTAATTAGGGACCAGTTGAACGAAGGGAACAAGACATACACATAATGGGAGGAAGAGCATTTCAGGTAAGAAGAACAGGAAATGCAAAATGTCTGGGAGGAATGAGATATTAAGAAACAGCAAGAAGGACAGCATGGATGGGACACGGTGAAGGAGGGGGACAGGGATAGATAACCTATTTTGAGTCATCCAGGGAAGAGAACATGTAGGACTTAGTTGGCCATAGCATGTATTTTGGCTTTTATTTCTAGTATAAGAAACTGTTGAAATGTTTTGTGGGGGTGATTAACATGATTTGATTGAGGTATTTTGAGCCTCACTGGCTGCTGCGTGGACAATTTAGTGGAGATAGGGAAGATGAATTAGGAGGTGGTGAGAAGTACAAGGATTTGGTTGAGGTTTTTAAGGTAGAATAAACAGATTTTGCAGATCTATTAGAGGTCAGGCATGAGAAAAAATGAGAAGTCAGGGTGACTCCAAGGTTTTTGTCATGAGTAACTAGGTAACAAGTAGTACCATTTATTGAATTCAAAAAATTTGCAGCGAAGCAGTTTTGAGGGAAGAGGGATTATGACTTTTTTAAAAAAGTCATATTTAACTTTGATATGTGCTCATTAGATGTTTAGATTAAAATGTTGAATATGCAGAAATATATGAGTCTAGGGTCCTTAATTTATGGAGAAATTAGAGGTGTTTTGAGGCATTTATAACTATTATAATAGCTGAAGTAATGGGCATACTAATGGCAAGTAGTTATGGTAAGACAGAGAGGACTGGTTCTCTGATTTGAATGTGTGTGCATGTTTGTCTAATCATCAAGTACAGGATTATCATAGTAAATTAGGAAGCTATAGACGAGAGAAAAGATCATAACACTACCACCCCAGGGACAAGATTATTTGTATATTTCTTTGCAGCAACTTAATTTTACACGATGAGCCTTGTCTGATTGATCAAATGTTCACTGAAAACACGAGGTTTTATTACTGCATAATATAAGCTACAGCAATTCAATAATTAAGATATTGGTACAATGATCAATAGTTAAGTGATCTGAAACAGATTACAATTTAGTATACAAATTTAATATGTGCCAAAGGAACCTTACACACCAAGAAGGAATATTTTCAACAAATTAAGGCATAGCCTTAAATCACACCACAACCCAATATTAAATGTAAAATTTTAAAACCATAAATATTTAACCATCTTTGAGTCTATTCTTGCCTCCTTAAGTCTTTTCTCAACATAGAATTTGTTTAAATTATGTAAGATGACATTATTCTTTTGATCGAAATCCTTCAATGGCTTCTCATTTCATTCAGAGTAAGGTCAAAGTTCTTCGAATGGTGTACAAGATACTACATGGTCTGATCCCTGCTATCTCTGCCTGGCCACTTTCTGTTTCTTCTTCACTTAAGCTCTGTTAGCCTCATTGTTCCTCACACACTTTCATCATTTCTTCACCTCAGTGTCTTCGCACTTGCTCTTCACTCTGCCTGAAATACTTCCCCACCTATCCCCATAGCCCACTCTGTCATTTCTTCAGGTCTCTCCTCAAATGTTGCCTTAGTAGGAGACCTTCTCTCATCATTCAATTTAAAATAGCAACTGAAAACCACCACTTCCTCCACCTGCATCCTTCTCCCAAAGTTATCTTTTCTTCTTAACCTCCTTTATTGTTCTACATCTAATTTATGATTACTTGATCTACTAGATATTTGTTGATAGAATGCCTCCCCTCATGAGAATGTAAGCGTCATCATGCAAATTAAAATAACAATGAGATAGCATCTTATACCAGTCAGAATGGCTATTATTAAACAATCAGAAAATAACAGATGCTGGCATCATTGTGGAAAAAAGAGAACACTTACACATTGTTGGTGGTAGTGTAAATTAGTTCAACCATTGTGAAAAGCAGTATGGCGATTCATCAAAGAGCTGAAAGCAGAACTACTGTTCAACCCAGCCATCCCAGTACTGGGTATATACCCAGAGGAGTATAAATCATTCTACTATAAAGACACATGGATGCAATTGTTAACTGTAGCACTATTCATAATAGAATACACATGAAATCAACCTAAATTCCCATCAATGACAGATTGAACAAAGAAAATGTAGTACATGATACACCATGGAATACTATGCAGCCATAAAAAATGAGCCAGCCCATGTCTTTGCAGGAATATGGATGGAACTGAAGGCTACTATGCTTTGCAAATTAACACAGGAACAGAAAACCCAATACCACACGTTCTCACTTGTAAGTGGGAGCTAAATTATAAGAACTTATGAACACATTGGCCAGAGGTAGTGGCTCATGCCAGTAATCCCAAAATTTTGGGAGGCCAGGGCAGGTGGATCACCTGAGGTCAGGAATTAAAGATCAGCCTGGCCAACATGGTGAAACCCTGTCTCTATTAAAATAACAAAAATTAGCGGGGCATGGTGGCACGCATCTGTAATCCCAGCTACTCAGGAGGCTGAGGCAGGAGAATCACTTGAAACCAGGAGGCAGAGGGTGCAGTGAGCAGAGATTGTGCCACTGTACTCCAGCCTGGGTGATAGAATGAGACTCTATCTCAAAAAAAAAAAAAAAAAAAAAAAAATTCATGAGCACAAAAAGGGAACAATAGACACTGGGGTCCACTTGATGGGGGAGGGTGAGAAGAGGGAGAGGAGCAGAAAAGATAACTATTGGGTACTGAGCTTGATACCCAGATGATGAAATAATATGTATAAAAATCCCCCATGACACATGTTTACCTATGTAGCATGCCTTTACATGTGCCCCAAAACCTAAAATAAAAGTTAAAAAAAAACCTAAAAATTTAAAAAGTAAATGATTCTTCGTTTTAAAAAAGTAAGCTTCATAAGGACAGAGACTTTATTCATTTATTTTTGGCACCACTTTATCTCCAGAACCTAGTACAGTGCCTGGCATACATTAGCCGTTCAATAATGTATGTTTTATTAACAAATTAATGGTAAAGGAATGAATTTAGGACAAAACATAGGCCAATTATAGCTGATTTTTTTGTGTTTGTTTGTTTGTTTTGAGATGGAGTCTTGCTCTGTCATCCAGGCTGGAATGCAGTGGCACGATCTCAGCTAACTGCAACCTCTGCCTCCAGGGTTCAAGCAATTATCCTGCTCCAGCCTCCTGAGTAGCTGGGATTACAGACACGTGCCACCACTGGACTGATTTTTGTATTTTTAGTAAAGATGGGATTTCACCTTGTTGGTCAGGCTGGTCTCGAACTCCTGACCTCATGACCTGCCTGCCTCAGCCTCCCAAATTGCTGGGATTATAGGCGTGAGCCACCACACCCAGTGTAGCTGATTTTTTTTTTCAGGAAAGTGTTTTCTGAACAACACAATATGAACTAATAGAAAGAGAAGATTTTCCGAAAAAGCCAAGGCAGTTTCAGAAATCAAACAACAACAAAAACCTATCTTTTATTTTTTCATTCCTCTTTACCAAAACAAAACAAAAGAAGGAGAAGAAGAAAGGAAAACCAGGAAATTAGGAGTCTGGAGGGGGCTTTGGTTTCTCTCTGTTGTAATTCAGTCTTGGGCTTGATTCATCTGCTAAATTCTCTAAAGGGTAACTATACAATCCAGAGCAGCAAACAGAGAGTGAGAGAATGAGTAATAAATAAATGAAAGGATAGTGATAAGACTCAGAGAACAAAACGAAACAAAGCTGTGCTGCAGCTGGCCATGCTGGACTCATAGTTGCACACTCTAAAAAATACTCTTAATGGTGGAGGGAAGAAAACAGTATTTTAAACCCAACTATAATCCCCCTCTATTTTCTGTCACTCTGGAAAAGCAGTTCTTACAATGACTTTCTCTGTGCTTCCCACGTGGGATTTAGCTGCTGTTGTAACCTTTGTGTTGTTCATTGTGAAGCTGGAAAAGTACAATTCCACTACATTTAAGCCACTTTGTAAGGGGAAATGCAACTGTCAGCTCAGGTGGCTTTAAGCTGTCAGAGCTTGGGGAATAAAACCAACTCATCTCTCCTCAACATCCCCACATAAGGAGAGAAGCTGACAGATATGAGTTCTGTCTTCCCATAATAAACTCCTCCCATGCAATGCAGTGATTTCATTGAAGGGCACGTTGGAATCAACTGTAAAGCCACAGCAAAGGTCTGCCCAACCCTTTCCCCCAAGAGATTCTATTTTATTTGGCCTGGGATGCTGCCTTGCCATTAGGAGTTTTAAATGCTCCCGGGTGATTCTGACTTACAGCCAAAGTTGAGAACCATTGCGACTGGTTTTATTTTCGTTTTGCTTTTCTTTTTTTCCTTCTATTTATATTTTTAGGTGAGTCTTTCCAGAATAGTTTTCTCTTTCCTGTGACTTTCAAATTTTGGTTCAGGTTTCTATTCTTACCTCACTTAAGAAACTGTGAGAAAAATGAACTTCTTCAAGGTCAAGCCTTCTTGGCTTATGGTAATTAGCCCATTCTATTTCCTTGACTACAATCACTGGTATGGGGACAAGCAAGTGATATAAACAGCCCAGTCAGGGTGGATCTCAGGACACTTGCTGAAAAGTCTGTAACGAGAACATTTTCTTTCTTCCTCGGGACATTATGATACGTGGCTATGAAGTGTACCCTAACTGATTTACTCTGACGTACTGTTTTTATTTATTTATTTATTTTCCTGCCTCTCTTAAGCCTGAGCCAGTTGTTAAAGATACCTAGATCCTCATTTGATATTTTTAGGGGACTGAAGTGATCTTGCTAACCATTCATCATAATTATCTCCTAGAATAAGATAGATCCTAAAATAAAATATCCTTTTTGTCATATGAAATGGAAGTGTTAGCTTCTCGCATCTGTACAGGGTCAATTGATGTAAGAACTGCAGGGAAGAGTACTTATATTGAATCTTGTGGCTTTCTCAGTGGCCCCACAACAAGCAAGATGCATATCTGTCAGCAAATCAATAGTTGTTGAGTGGATGATTCACAGGAACATTGTGTTAGGAAGTGTGAGGTTGGCTTGTAGAATACAGAGAAATGAAAGAAAGGTATAACCCGTGGTCTGAAGTAGTTTACTATTTAATCAAGCAGTTCTTCATGTTCTTCATTCACTTCCAGTGTATAATTGCAGCCTGCTTCCCCATGGGAAGAAGGCTCAGGGGGTCATGCCTGTGTCTTACCTAATGTTTTATCTATTCTGCCTTTAGACAAGCCAACCCGCAGCTTGCAGGCAACACGTGGCTCAGGATGCCGGCCAAACACAAATTCGTAAACTTTCTTAAAACATTATGTTTTAGCTCATGAGCTATTGTTAGTGTTAGTGTATTTTATGTGTGGCTCAGGACAACTCTTCTTCTTCTTCCAGTGTGGCCCAGGGGAGCCAAAGGATTGGATACCCTGCTTTAGAATGTTGGGCCAGAGAACACCAAAGCAGATAATGTGGTCTCAATGACCTATGATCCTTTCTACATGTACTCTTTTCACTAGATCCAACAAACCGGGGCTTCTGCCAGGATAGAATGGAAATTAAATCCAGAATGGGATCTGAAATTATTCTGTCAGTTTCCCTCCTTGTATCTTAGATATTACTTTTGCTAATTACAGAAACTAGCACTTTTCAAACAACCAGGCGTGATTCCCCTGCTATCATTATCTAGTGATGTTTCACTGTCTAAGCTTCATCTCAAACTGACCTTTTTCAGCTGGGAATCAAACTGTCCCCTTTCGACACATACGAAATTGAAATTTTTATGATGCTGCAAACTAATCTGACAAAGAAACTGTAGTCTTGAGGAATTCTGAATTCTGATTAAAAATATAGCTTTCAAATATTTTCCTAGTTCTTTGTGGAATGATTTTATTTGGATTTCATAGGCTGATTTCAGTCACATTGACAGAGAGGAAAAAGTCCCAGAGATATATTGAATTTTCTTGTAGGCAGCCACCCATGAAGTTAAAATCCAAGGGAAATCAAATTTCTTTAGTTCAGTCATTTGCCTTCAGTAATGACTTGCTCTTGCACCAACCATAACATTTCTCTACTGTTATAACGACTTTGAACATTTTTGTGTATCAGATTATTTTCACTTCAACACAGTTTCCCTGCTTCACTGCCAAACCAATCCAGTGCTTTGAGGTGCTGTCAGTTCACATGAAGGGACAATTTGCAGCCTCCACTGAGTAGGTGAAGTGCTCCATTGTGACTGGTTACACTCAAGTCATGAGCCTTTACCTTCAGATTGAAGCAGCACTATACATTTTCTCTTGCAGCTTGCAAGTCAGTCTAGAGATCTTAGTTTTAAGACTGGAGGTACAGCTGTGTATAGAAGGTGTGTGTAAAAGCTATATAGCTTTAAACATTAACTTTTAGATCTTAAAGATCAACTTAGATCCTTACAAATTGATTTTTTTCTCAGTATGGTGAGAGTCAACAGTTTACTTAAAAATATATTAATAGTCAATTATTCCAGCATGGTATACTGAAAAGTTTGTTTTTTTCTACACTTTTCTGCAGTAACACCATAATAAATCAAAGATCCATTTATGCTAAGTTTTTAGACGGTAGGTAAAGGCTGCTTTTGAACGTTCTTGCATCTTGTTTTGTGGTATGGGTAAGAAACAGGAATAAAAATTTTCAAAGAACTCACTTTTGATCCATGGGTAGTGCTGGAGCAGGCTCAAAGACACACGTGCCATCCCCTGACTTAGACCGTTTGCTGATAGTTGCTTCAGTGCCTCATAAGAAACTGACATCGAAGCTTTCCTAGTATTACAAAGCCTGGAGCAGGCCAGGGAGAAAGCCCAGGTTTTCCAAAGACATGTGATTTTTATTTTCTAAACTCTATTGTTGTGAAATAGAATTGATACATATAGATGTACATAAAATATAGGTTCAGTTTACTAAATAGCTGTAAACAACACTCATCTAAATATTACACAGAACAAGCAAAATATTATCAGCCTTTTCAGAATCCCAACATGTAGTTGCACCTACCATTCCATTTACATGTATTTGCACCTACCATGCCATTTTCTTTGGGGCAAGCACTTTTCTGACATTAAATATAATTAATTCTTTGTTTTTCCTTCATATTGGTTCTTCTTTTATCATCCCTAAGCAAAATACATTAATGTTGGCAGTTTCGAACACTATATAAGTAGAATCATACTGCATATATTTCTATAACTTGCTACTTTTATTCAATATTAATATGACAAATTTTAGCCATATTGTACATAGAATTAGTTCATTGATTTTTATTGCTCTATACTATTCTGTAGTTTATTGATATTGCAATTTGCTTATCCATTATGCTATTAAAGTACTGTTTTAAATTTCTGGAAAGTTTGGAAAAGACTCCTTTGAACATTCTTACATCTTGCTTTGTGTCGCATGTAAACATAAAAATTATCATGTATACACTTAGAAATGAAAAGACCACTCCATAGGATATATGTGGAATTTTTATTCCATGTATAGTATTACTAATTAATACCATACTAGCTTCCATTATGTTGTGCTGGTAGTTCATGTGTGTTATATTCTTGCTAACTCTTGATACAGCCAAGGAAGTTTTAGTATCTGACAATGTGAAGCATGTGTATTGGTATCTCATTGTAATTACAATTTGTCTTTCCATAATTACTAATGAATATTCACATAAACTTTAAACTCACTGGTCACTTAGCTATTCTGTTTTGAGCCTCTTCCTAATTCTTTGCCAATTTTTCTGTTGAAATATCTGCCTCTTTTCACTTTGATTATGAAAAGTTTATTATATATTCTGGAAACTGGTTCTTTATTCATTATGGAAAACTTAAATATCTTTTCCTACTCTGTAACTGATGTTGTCTCTGTAATAAATTATCTTTCGATTATTGGTACTTACTCATTTAATTCATTTCTCTTTGTAAGTCTTTATGGCTCTGTGTTTTGGATCCTGTTTAAGAAATACTTTTCTACCCAAAGGTCTAAATATATTTCTCTATATTCTTTTAAAAGCTTTATAGCTTTTACCATTTACTGTTATATGTTAAAGATCAATTTACGTCCTCACAAATGGATTTATTTTTAATATGGTGATAGTCAGGAGTTCACTTTAAAAAAATATTGATAGTCAATTATTCTAGCATGGTTTATTGAAAAGTTTGTTTCTTCTATACCTCTCTACAGTAGCATCATAATAAATCAAATATTCATTTATGCTTAACGCTGGTTCTAAGCTCTCTATTCCATCTCATTGATCTATGTTTGCCAATACCATACTGTCTTTATTACTATTGGACTACAATACATAAAGTTAATAGAGCAAGTTCTCCTACACTCTTCTCCTACAAAAATGTCTTGGCTATTTTCAACTCTTTGCAATTCCATATAAATAAAAAAATCAGCTTATTAGGATCAAGACTATGATTGCACTGAATGTACAAATCATTTATGTGCAAGCTATTAACACCATGTATCTTTCCATGTCCTTAGGTCTTATATAATGTTTCTCAATAAAGTAATACATTTTATCTGTAAAGCTCTTGTACATATTTTATTAGATTCTTTTGCAGGTTTTAACTAATTTATATAAACATGTAAATGATAGGTTTTAAAATTTGTATTGACTAAAAGTTTTGATGGTATATAAACATGCAATTAATATTTTATAGGGATTATTGTATATATTGAATTTGCTAAGATCTCTTATTAATTTAAATATTTATTTGCACATTTCTCTACATATAAGCATTTCATTTATGAATAATGAGAATTTCTTCCTTCAAATTGTTTTCTTTTTTAAAAATTTTTCTACCTTTTCTCCTGTCGTTATTGCACTGGCTGAGACCTTGAGGTCAGTGATAATAGTGTCTTATTCTTTAATTGAAGAAAAAGCTTTTGACATTTGATCATAAAATAATATGTTTGTAGAAGGCTTTATGGTAGATACTTTTTATCATATTAATGAGACCTTCTATTCCTAGATAACCATTTTTTAAGAAGTAAAGAATAGATGTTGAATTTAACCAAATGCTGTTTCTGAATATATTGAAAATAATTTTTTCAGTTTGTTGTTTTGATGACTTAAAATGATTATGTTTTTCATGCTAAGTTAGCTTACATTCCTGTGATAAACTGAGCTTGACTGTGATGTATTATCATTTTGATATGGTACAATAGTCTTCAGTATTTGCATTTGCTAGGATTTTAAAAGAATTTTGCGTTTACAGTTCATGATTTTTGTTGGACTTTAATTTTAATTTACAGTCCAGTTCTCAGTAGCTTTTAAAAATGTATTGAAGTATAACTTACTATCTACACTAAAAAACTTTAAAAGTATATAATTTTGATCTATGTATGTATAGATGTGTATATTTACACACACATGCACACACATACATATTAGTGAAGCATCATCACAATCAAGGTGATGAACTACACATACACTCAAAAGTTTTCTCATGTCTCTTAGCAATATCTTGCTTTACCTATCCTCAAGTCTCTCTCACAATTTGCTTCCAACCACTGAACTACTTTCTGTCACTATGCATTAGTTTCCATTGTCGAGAACTTTATATAATTAGAATTATATACTAAGTATTCTTTTATGGTCTAGCTACTTTCAGTTCAGTATTATTCTTTAGAGATTCATCTGTGTTGTACATATCAATAGTTTATTATTTTTGTTGAGTAGAATTGCATTATATTGATAAAACACAATTTGTTTAATGAGTATTTGGGTTGTATATAGTTTTGACTATTACAAATAAAGCATCTCTGAACATTGGTATATAAGTATTTGTATGATTTTTTTATTTCTCTAGGATAAATAACTAAAAGTAGAAAGGTGGGGTCATATGTAGGTATACATTTAAATTTTTAAGAAATTGTCAAACAATTTTGCAAAATGATTTGTATCATTTTTTCATTCCCACCAGAAATATACAAGAGTTCACTTGTTCCACACACTTGCCAGTGTTTGGTATGTTAGTAGTTTTAACTTTGGTTATTCTAATAGGTATATGAGAGTTTATCATTGGTGTATTAATTTGCCTTTCCCTAATCACTAAAGAGTTTGGGCATCTTTTCATGTGCTTATTTGCAAACTGAATTTCACTTTGTAAAGTATCTCTTCTAATCTTTTGCCTATGTTTTTCATGAAGTTGTTAAATTTTTGTTATAGAATTTTGAGAATTCTTTGTATTTTCTACATATGGTTTCATTATTAGACATGATATTTGCAATTTTTTTCTCCCACTCTGTAATGTTTTTGTATTCATTCTGCTTACAGTGTATACCAAGGAGCAGATATATGTAAATTTTATGAAGTCTAATGTACTGTTGTTCCTTTTTGTATTGTAAATTTTGTTGTTGTGTCTAAGGAATTTTGCTTAACCCAAAACCAAAAGATTGACTCCTATGTATTCTTTTAGAATGTATATAGTTTTAAGTTTTATATTTAGATCTATTATCTATTCTTGAGTTACTTTTGATATCATATGTATGAACTTAATTAAATGAATGCAAATTAAGATATTTTGCATATGGATATTTAAATTGCTCAAGAATAATTTGTTGGACAAAATTATGCCTCTCCTATGAATTGCTTCTTCAGTCTTGCTGAATTCAATTAACTATGTATTTGCAGGTTATGTCTGAACTTGATTTAGTTCCATTGATCTATTTGTCAATTATCATGCCAATACCACAGTATCTTGATTACCGTAACTTTATAGTAAATTTTGTTAGCAGGTAGTATATACCTTGATAATAGGTATATAGCAACTTTATTATCTTCAGTGTTATTTTAGATAGTCTAGATTCTTTATATTCAATATGAATTTTCACATTAGCCTGTAAAAAGCCTACACAGAATGACCTTGGAACATGGGCTGATAGAATATTAAATATATAGATGAATTTAGAGACAATTGGCACATTAACAATATTAAGCCATCCACTCTATGAACATAGTATTTCCATTGTTTTAAGACTTCTTAAAATTATCTCTGCATTTTCTATTTTTTTATTGCACCAGCATTGTGCATCTTTTTTCAGATTTGTCCCTTAATTTTTAATATTTTGAAGCTATTGTAAATTATATTTTAACATTTCAGTATTTGATTACTGGTTGCTAGGACATAAAATCCAATTGATTTTGAATATTGATCATATATTCTACAACCTTGCTAAACTCACATATTAGATTTATTAGCTTATTTTTTAGATTTCATAAGATCTTTTACATAACCAATTGTGTTTTCTGTAAATAAAGACAATTCTACTTCTTCCTTTCCAATAATGTGTCATTAAAACTTTTCTTGCCTTATTGCACTAACTGGAACCTTCAGTATAATGTTAATTAGTAGTGTTGTAACTCCATATCCTTACTTTGTTTCTAATCTTAGAAGAATACATTCACTTTTTTCACCTTTAATAATGATGTTAGCTGAAAGATTTTCATAGATGGCATTTAACAGATAAAGTATGTCTCCTCTATTTCTTTTTTTCTGATAATATTCATCAGTAATGGATGTTAGTTTTGTCAAATGCTTTTCCTGCATCTATTGAGATGCTCACAAAAGTTTTTGGTGTGTGTGTATATTTTTAGTCTGTTAATGAGATGAATTATATGGATTGATATTTAAATGTCAAACCAAATTTGTATTGCTGAGATAAATCAAAATTCATCACAGTATAAATTTATTTGTATATATAGTTCAATATGATTTTCTAAAATTTAGTTAAAATTATTTCCATGTATGCTCATGATAAATATTGTTCTATAGTTTTTTATTGTAATGTCTTTGTCTGGTTTTACTATTAGAGTAATGCTGGTCTCATAAAATGTGTTGGAAAACATTGTCTTCAATTTTCTGAAACAGTTTGTGCTTAGACATATTTTATGACCTGGTATGTGTTAAATATTTATAAATGATCTGTGCATAATTGAAATTAATGTGCATTCTGTAGTCGATGAGTCAACTTAGTTAATTATGTTTCTCAAATATTTTATATCTTGCCATTTTTGAATGCTTGACTGTCAGTTTCTGAGAGAGGAGTGCTGAACTTTCTAACTCTGGAGATTTATCAGTTTCTCATTGTGTTTCTGTTAATTTTTGTTTTGAATAATATGAGACTTTGTTAATATAACCATACAACTTAAAAATTGCTACATTGTTCTGCTCATTAACTCTTTTATCATTTTGAAATGCTTCCTTTTAATTTTGCTAATATTTGACTTAACATCTCTATTGTTTCTGAATAAGCAGTTATAGCAGCTATCTCTTCATTAGAATTTACTGGCATGTGTTTTTCCATCTATTAACTTTCAAAATTTTCTATACCCATGCATTTTAGACATATTTCTTATAGACAAAATAGACTCATTTTCCTTGTCTTATCTTTTTTTTTTCTAAATTACAGCACTTGGTTCATTATTATTGAATGGAATAACTAACATGTTTCGACTTATTTCTACCGTCTTGTATTATACTGCCTATCTATGGTCTCCATTTTTATCTATTTCCCTATTTGTTTTGGATGATTAAATATCTTTAATGATGTTTTCTCCAATTATTAGTATAAAATTTAGGCCCTCTGTTTCTGTTCTTTTCATGGTAATATTAACAATTATAGCATGCATAACTGACTTAATAACATTTGTAATTAATAAATTACCCTCTGTTTTGAAAATACTAGTGTCTTAAAACTTCAACATTAATGCACCCATTTCAATTTATTTATCTTGGATATCTGACATTTTTGGGGTTATCTAACACTTTAAATTCATACTTTTTGTTTCTATGTTTAGCCCAACAGATGTTATATTTTTATTTTACAGACTCAGCATTTATTTATATTTGTTTACTAATTTACCACTTTATTCAATCCTCATTTCTGCTTAAAACTCAAACATTTAGTCAGAGACCAGTTTCTTTTGACCTGAAAAATTTTTTCTAGATTTTCAATAATGGACAGTTTTCTGATTATTTGTTTGGTAAAAATATCTTTATATTACTTTTTTTTGAGGTGGAGTTTTGCTCTTGCTGCCCAGGCTGGAGTGCAATGGCACAATCTCGGATCACTGCAACTTCCACTTTCCAGGTTCAAGTGATTCTCCTGCCTCAGTCTCCTGAGTAGCTGGAACTATAATACATTTTTTAATTGAAAGATATTTTGCTGAGTATTCAATTCCAGTGTTGAAGTTATACATGACACTATGACTTTTCTTCATAGCAATTAAAATTTGTACCTCTATATTTATTTGTTCAATACTTGTATTCTCAAACAGGCGGCTAGGCCATAATTTTTATGTGGGTGGGCACTACGTTCACTTTGCTCCTCACTGGATATGCAAACCTAGTAAATGCCTGGAATATGGAAGTTAAACAACATATATTTGAATGAATAAATAACAGAATGAGTAAATTAATATATTACTTCTGGGATACTTTTGCTGACCATCCACATCTTGGTTAGTTGTGACCAGCGCCTATATAAGCAAGAACAACATATTGCTCAACTCCAAGGGTGACACTCATATTACTGTGCCAACATTGTCAACTGGATTGTTCAGCATATACACCATGCAACCCAGGTGCTGTAATGGCAAAAACAGTCATGTTTATTTTGAAAAGCATATTCTCAAGGACAGCATAGTGAGTTATTATAACTAATCTAATTTGTGGTGAAACATTTTATCAGTAGGACGTATAGAACTAGTCTTCCAGCTTTTGGTGGTTACCTACCACATGGGTATAAGAATAGATGGAAGACAGAAAATTCAAAGGCCTTAAGCAATGCTGCCAAAATCAAAGTATAAAGTTGGGCCACACCATGCTGACTTAGTAAACCAGAGAGGTAAGGGTTAGTGATGCTGAATGGAATATAATGTGAACATTCATAAGGTTGTAGGCTTCAGAAGACTGTTTTTCATAAATTAAAAATATTTTTTACTTATCAAAGACTTTGTTCAATAAAGTTTTCAAATATGTTTTACCTTAAATGAGGATTATAAAATATCAGAACTAAACAGCTCTTGGATCTTTGTTTAGTTCTGATATTTTACAATCCTATTTTAAGGTAAAAAATATTTGAAAACTTTATTGAACAAAGTCTTTGATAAGTATAAACTGTTTTAATTTAGTTCAAAATTCTGTGGAGAAAAAAATAATACTAAGATTTTTTGATAGAGGATTTAATCACTTAGTGAAGTAACTATGCAACCTCTATGCAATATGGTGCTCTTGCTTACTTAGATGCTGGTAACACCTACCAGCTTGTGTAGACAGTAAATTTACCTGTGAAGAATTAAATATGAACACAAGAGCTCTCATTTATAGAGAAGTAATATCTTTTGAAAATTTACCCTATACTGCTCTGGGTGCTCATGTTTGGCTAATCATGAGTCATCTCCTTCTTTTGATGAAGTAATTCAAATCTGAATGTTTTCATCAGGAAAATAAGAGCCCACTACGAATTTTCTTTATGAGAAAGTCTGTAGTTTGGACACGAGATGATCACTTCTCTTGGAGAAACAACACTAAAAAAAAAATCAAAACTTGTTTTTAGCATAGAAAATGTAGCTCTAAATTTATTTAAATTGGTTCAGTTTTCTATTTCAATTCCTCTGTCCAATGGAAGTATAGCAATAATTTTTAGCATCATGGATAATCGGGAATGATGCAACTGTCCATCAAGATTGCAACATAATAAATGTATGGTCAGCCTATTGAATATACTGTTCCTTTTTGAATGTATATTTGAGTGGGAGATAAAAATGAATATTTGAAGTCCCGGACTTACAAAAGTCTATATTCTAATATGGTTTGTATGGCATGACTTAGATTATCTTAGTTTGAAGCCAATTATATGGAAAGCTGTGATTTCAGACAAGAGCTAAGGAGAAACAGAAGGGAGCATTTATTTCTTGAGCCAACAACACCAGGCTGGAATTGCTATTAATTTTCTTCTCCTTTTTTGATAGATAAACTTTTTTCCTCTTAAAATATTGGCAAAACAATATATAAAATTCTGTTAGCGATAACTATTTTCTGGGGAAGGACAGAGGAGCAGAGGAAGAAAGTTCTGATTTTCATTACAAACATCTGAACAATGTATGAATAATCTAATAATGTGTATGGATTACTTTTTTTCATGTGACAGGTATTTTCTAAGTGGAGAGATTGAGAACTATATATGTTTCCTTTATATAATTTTTTTTTTTTTTTTTTTTTT
>NW_016819633.1:218789-232606 GCF_001698545.2 Rhinopithecus bieti | reverse complement strand
TTTTTTTTTGAGACAGTCTCGCTCTGTCGCCCAGTCTGGAGTGCAGTGGCCGGATCTCAGCTCACTGCAAGCTCCGCCTCCCGGGTTCACTCCATTCTCCTGCCTCAGCCTCCCGAGTAGCTGGGACAACAGGCGCCCGCCACCTCGCCCAGCTAGTTTTTTTGTATATTTTTAGTAGAGACGGGGTTTCACCATGTTAGCCAGGATGGTCTCTATCTCCTGACCTCGTGATCCACCCGTCTCGGCCTCCCAAAGTGCTGGGATTACAGGCTTGAGCCACCGCGCCCGGCCTCCTTTATATAGTTTTATGTCCTAAAGCATGAACTCTCATTTTGAACAATATTCATTATGAAAATTAGAAATTACTGATAAACTAAAAATAAATAAAGCATTTTCAAGACCCCATGATTCGTTCAAAGATAGAAATTGTTAGCTTTTAGGTGTTTATTCTTCTAGATTGCTTTCTCAAATACATGATGCTCGTTTAAAACCTAATATATTACTTTCCATATCACTTAATACATTTCTACATCACTGTTTTTAGGAACTACATAATTTACTTAAGAAACTCATTATTGCTTGACTCGTAGGTTAGTTTTGACTCATCCTTCTTCCTTCATGTTTGTGCATTTGCTTTATTACTTCTTAGAATAAATTCCTAGAAGAGCATTGCTGGCCCAAAGAGATGACATATGTTTAAGGCATTTGATACTGTTGCCAAATTGCCTTTCAGGAAAGCTGGACCAATTTAGACTACCATGAGCGACGTCTCAGAATATCTGTTTCTTCCAACTCCTGCTGCCATTAACTTTTGCCAGTCATTTTAATATTTGTCAATGTAATAGCCTCAAAATTAAAACTCATTTTATTTGCATTTTTAGTTAAGTATATTTTCTTCTTTTGTGAATTACCTGTTATTGCCCTGATTACATTTTCCACTGAGATTTTTAACAATTTCTTCATAATTTGTTACAATTCTTTGTATGCTAACTATATTAACGTGTTCATACGTTTTGTCCTATCTTTTGTAATTATATTTCCTCTTTTAATGTTCATCTCAATTTTTTTTTTTCCTAAGACAAGGACGTTTTATGTTTTGTTTTCAAATCTATTGAGAAACTGAATATACAAATTGACAGTGGCCAGTCCATATATAAATAGGGACTTTCGACCAACAGCCTATAGCCGTCTGCCCAGGAAACTAACCCCTTATCTACAATAAATGACCCAGGAAGCCAGCCTGCTACATCATACTTGTAAGAACAGAAAATGCTATCCCTCAGGACAACTCAGCTTCAGCAAGCTAACCAATATCTTCTGCAGCAGGCAGCCCCAAATGACAAAGCCTTGATTAATAACTGATGGCTTCCTTAATTTTTGGTCCCATTCCTGTAACCAAGTAGGATGCCCCACTTCTAGTGACTCCACATACAGCTTCCCCATGACAAAAGCCTCCACTCAGGGTAAACCTGAAGTCTTCCCCTTTTTCCACTGTAAAGGTTTGCCCTTCTCTGCTTGCCTGAGTCTCTGCCCAAACACACGTGATGGTAAGTGACTCTTTTGCTATAGCAAGCTCGGAATACATAGCCTATGCTTTTCTCATTTGTTTTTCTTTATTTCCATACTACCTATATATTCTTATATTGCTTCTTCTGTGTTGTCACACATAGAGAGCCTTCTTCATCCCAAGGTTATGTAATTTTTATCTGTACTTATTATACCTTATCGAAGAGACCATACAGTATGTTGATTCAAAGTGCTGGTTGGGAAATTCCTCTATCTGGATTTTGATATCTGCACTGGCACTAACAAAAAATTTCCAACAAGTTACGTAACCTCTCTGGCCTCAGTTTGTACATCTGTATTAGGGGTAAAATATTAGCTCCATGGTGTTTCTGCAAGGACTACATGAAGATGCTTAGAATAGTGTCTAACACTATATACGTTACTATCACCCAATGTATGTTACTGTCACTTCCTATATTTTTTCAAGCACTGCTATGATTACATTTAATAATAATGTAATGATAGCAGGGTTACAATACATAGTTCTTACGGGAACTGAGAGGCATACTCTAAGGACTGGTTGAGCAATAGGTTCTCAATTTCAGCCACTTGAGGCCCCTGCACTTTGCTTCAGGGATGCATTCACAGAATCAAGAAAATGAGGAAGCTCAAGCACGCTGTAGGGCCAGCAGACTGAGAAATGGGGAAACACTGCCACTTACTGACACATGGATGCCCAAGACTCAATCCAAGCTCAGTGGGTCTACAGTCTTGTGTCCTATTTTATGCACCAGAAGTGCCAAGAGTCTTGATGTGCTCTTCGCCCTGGCCTTCATAGCAGTCACTATTTCTGAATGAAATGGAATAAATTAAATATTTTCTTGTCTTTCCTCAGTCTTTGACCAGAGGTCAGTGAATCCCCATTGTAATAGGTAAATAGAGCTCAGCTGGTTTATTTAAAGGAAAGGAGCCAATTGACATAGGAAGAAGAAGAAGGAATTAGATTGCTTTCCTCTTTCATCTTTTTCAAACAGGCCCTAGAGAAAGAGACCTATTATTTTTATCACCTTAAACATTACATTAAACATATTTGTTTTCTCAGTCCTTGTTTCTTATGGCTTCTCTGTTCTGTGGTTCAGAGCACTCTGTCACCAGGATAAATCTTGGCATGTCTGAGGAAACATCGGTCACCTTGACCCTTCTCCTCCAATTACCAGGACCTTCTTTTTCAGTTAGAAACAATGTTTTTAACCTTTTATTGGGGTATTCAGTACAACAACTTTCCTTTTAGTTTTTTACAAATGGAATCTTCAAAAGATTTTTAAAAAACAAATGGGGGAAAATATTTAACTTGCCCCACTACACACACACACACACACACACACACTCTCTCTCTCTCACACACACACACACACACACAGACACAAACACACAAGTTATATCTAGTACTTAAATATATGATGTATACCGTCTCTAATTATTTCTTGTGTTTTCATCTTGTCTCCTCAGATAGATGGCAAGACTGGCATATTTCATTCCTCCTATGGTTAGTACTAATATGGAGGAAAATAGGCACATAATACATACTCTTGTTTTGCTTTTTTATTTCTTCCATATGTTTTGGCCATTATTTTCTTGTTTATTGCTTATATTTTACGTTTTACCTCTATTTTTTGTACTCTTTGAAATAGAAGTCAACTTTTTCTTTATTTTCTCACTACATTATCAGAAGAATATCTTTCTGCAACCAGATGGAATACCAACGCTTAAATATTACTATATCCCCTAATACAGACTCCTGGATCCTGTTCTTACTAGTTACACAGTCTTTCTGTGACTCAGTGTGTTTTTGTTATTTTTTTTTTTTCTTTTGAGATGGAGTCTCACTCTGTCACCCATACCGGAGTGCAGTGGCACAATCTTGGATCACTGCAACCTCGCCTCCCGGGTTCAAGCAATTCTCTTGCCTTAGCCTCCTGAGTAGCTAGGATTACAGGTGCATGCCACCATGTCCAGTTAATTTTTGTATTTTTAGTAGAGACGGAGTTTCACCATGTTGGCCAGGCTGGTCTCAAACTCCTGACCTCCTGATCCACCCACCTCGGTCTCCCAAAGTGCTGGGATTATAGGCATGTGCCACCGTGCCCAGCCAGTTTTTCAATATATAAAATTAGAAAAGAATGTCTACTTTATAGGTAGATAAATTTTAAATTCAATAAACTTATGGGCTTGCTTGAAAGATTAATTAAAGGTATATAAAGGATTTACAATGGTACAAAGAGCATAAATAATTAATAAATATTTATTATTATCACCATTATTATTATATTTGTGACACTACATTAGGATGTCTCTAGAGTTAGCATAGCCAGTTTTATTTTCATTTAGAAAATATGTTTGATTGATGAGTACCTTCCTTTGACAAAAAAAAAAAGAAAAGAAAATACACTTGAAAATATTATTTAATTAAAAGTTCTCAGAATGGTTTAACATACTAGCCAAGTACTATATATGAGCCAACTGAGTATTTCACAAGTTACTATAACTTTTCAAGACAATGATGGTAAGTTGAACATATTTTTTCAAAAATAAAATAACATCAGCAAACATTAGTAAAACACCTATGAGGCCAGTATTTGTATACATTAATCTCATCTATTCCTCAAAGTTACCCTATGAGGTTAATATTATCATCATTAAAGAGATGAATAAATGGGCTTAAAATGCGAAGTAACCTGCTCAAACTCACAGTTCACAAATACTAAAGCTAAGAATCAAACCAAACTATTTCTGGACCTATATTCATCTTCCCTTTAAAGGGAATATCTAACCCAAAATTCAAGCCCCTTTGCATGACACCACACTGCAGTATTATGTTTCAGTTCCATTTCTATTCCACAGACATGAAAGCATCGGTAACAGGTCTTGAAGGTAACAGGCTTTGTTCCTGATGTAAAGCATTTTCATTATGCTTAATTCCCTTTCAGTCAGTTGGCACAATAAATAAACTGTGGATAGATGGATGGAAGGGAGGAAGGAAAGAAGAAAGGGTGGAGTGGTGAGCAGGAAGAGAAGGGAGGAAAGGAAGAAGGGAAAAGAGAGATAAAAAAAGCAAAGGAAAGGGAAAGGGAAAAGGAAAGAGAAAGGGGAAGGGAAAGGGAAAGGGAAGGGAAGGGAAAAAGGGAGGGAAGAAAAAGAGGAAACGGAAAGAAGAAAGGAGGAAAGAAAGAAAGAGAAAGAAAGAAAGAAAAAAAGAAAGAAAGAGAAAGAAAGAGAGAAAGAGAAAGAAAGAAAGAATTTGTATCTCAGATTCTTATATTACTCCCAGCCCAGGGGAAAGTATAAATGGTTCTTCCTTAGAAAAGAAATTAATTATGATATCGTACCCTTCAATCAGAGAGAACAGTAGAATATATTTCTGCCTCTCCTAATTCCTTTAGCAATAGTTAATTAAGTATGTAGCTTCATCTATATATAGAAACTATCTATAATAATTTAAATAGTGAATTCTTTCCAATAAGCTTCACATGTGCACTAACTAGAAACTTTAAATTTCTACAATTTATTACAGTAAAGAGAATAATGAGGTGCAGATGTTCATCAACTTAAGGTCACATCACAATAAACCCATTGTAAGTTAAAAATAACCTAGGTTGAAAATACATTTAATATAACTAACCTACTGAAAATCTAGGCTAAACTAGATTAGCCTTGCCTACCTTAAATGTGCTCAGAAGACTTGCATTAGCCTTAGTTGGCCACAATCATCTAAAACACAACCTATTTTTAATGAAGTGTTGAATACCTATCTAATTTACTGAATATTGAAGTATGGCTTCTACTGAATGCATATTGCTTTTGTGTCATGATAAAGTCACAGAATGAGAACTTAAACTTTCATAAGTAGGAGAGTGTCTGTATCATTTTATTTTCTCTTCCTCCTTTTTTGTGCTACCATTCTGAATGATATCACATCTGTCTGTTACCAATACAACAATTCATTGTTGTAAGTATTACTTTATATGCTTTTATTTCTTTTAGAGAAGCTAAGAAAGAAAAGAGTACAAATAAAGGCATACTTTGTTTTATTGTGCTTTGCTTTACTGCACTTTGCAGATACTGAATTTTTAATAAATTGAAGGTTTCTGGCAGTCCTCTGTCGAGCAAGTCTATCGGTGCCATTTTTCCAGCAGCATGTGCTCATTTTGTGTGTCTGTGTCACATTCACTTAATTCTCTCAATATTTTAAACTCTTTCATTATTATTATATCTGTTATGGAGATTTGTGATTAGTGATTTTGGGTATTACTATTTGAATTGATTTGGTTTCCACAAACCTCACCCATATAAGACAATGAACTCAATCGGTAAATATGTGTGTTCTGACTGCTTCACTGACCAGCCCTTCCTTTATCTCTCTTTTTCTCTTCTTGAGCCTCCCTATTCCCTGAAACACAACACTGTAGAAATTAGGCCAATTAAAAAAAAAACATACAATAGCCTCTAAGTGTTCAAGTAAAAAGAGTTCCACATCTCTCACTGAAATCGAAAGCTAGCAGTGATTAAGGTTAGTAAAAAAGACATGTTAAAAGCCAAAGCAGACGAAAAACTAGGCTTCTTGTGCCAGAGTTAGGAAGTTGTGAATAAAAAGAAAAAATTCAAGAAATAAAAGTGCTACTCACTTTTAATACATTTCAAGTTAACACACAAATTGTAAGAAAGCAAAACAGCCTTATTGCTGATATACAGACAGTTTTACTGATCTAGATAGAAAATTTAAAAATCCACACATTCCCTCAAACCAAAGCCTAATCCAGGGCAAGGTCTTAAATCTCTTCAATTCTGTGAAGACTGAGAGAGGTGAGGAAGCTGCAGAAGCAGATGTTGGTTCATAAGGCTTAAGGAAAGAAGCCATCCCCATATCACAAAAGTGCAAGGTGAAGGAACAAGTACTGATGTAGAAGCTGCCAATAAGTTCTCTAGGAGATCTAACTAAGATTATTGATGAAGGTAAATAAATACACTAAACAATAGATTTCCAATGGAGATGAAATAGTCTTATATTAGAAGAAGATGCTGTCTAGGACTTTCATAGTTATAGGAAAGTCAAAGCCTGGCTTCAAAGCTTCCAAGGACAGACTGACTCTCTTGTTAGGAATAATGCAACTAGTAACTTTAAGTTGAAGCCAGTGCGCATTTACCATCCTGATACCCTATCAACCTTGAGAATTATGCTAAATCTACTCTACCTGTACTCCATAAATGAGACAAAAACAACCAGGATGATAGCACTTCTGTATACAGCACGGTTTACAGAATATTGTAAGCCCATTGTTGAGATCACTGCTTAGAAAAAAAATACTCCTTTCAAAACATTACTGCTGATTGACCATGCACCTGGTCACCCAAGAGGTATGATAGAGATGTACAAGGCATTTAATGTTTTCATGCCATCCTGCAGCCCATGGATCAGGAGTAATTTTAACAGGAATATCTAATTATTTAAGAAATACATTTTATAAGGCTATAGCTGCCACACATAGTGATTCCTCTGATGGATATATACAAATTAAATTGAAAACTGTTGGAAAGTATTTACCATTCTAGATGCCATTAAGACCATTTATGATTCATGTGAGGAGGTCAAAACATCAACATTAACAGGACTTTAGAGGAAGTTGGTTCCAACTTCCATTGACGATGTAGAGGGGTTCAAAACTAGTGGAGAAGTAACTTCAGACACGAGGGAAATAGCAAGAGAACTAGAACTAGAGGTGGAGCCTGAAGATAGGACTGAATTGCTGCAATCTCATGATAAAACTTCAATGAATGAGTAGTGGTTTCTTATGAATGAGTCAATAAAGTGACTTCTTGAGATAAAATTTTCTGGTAAAGATGCTGTGAACTTCATTGAAAAGGCAACAAAGGACTTAAAATATTTCATAAACTTAGTTGATAAAGCAGGAGCTGGGTTTGAGAGTATTAACTGCAATTTTGAAAGAAGTTCTACTATGGGTAAAACGCTATCAAATGTCATCACATACTAAGATAAATCTTTCATGAAAGGAATAGTCCCACAATGGGGAAAACTTCAAAATTATCTTAATTTAATAAATTTCACAGAAACTTCAAACATTAGTAATCACCACCCTGAAGAGTTAGCAGTCGTCAACAATGAGGCAAAACCCTCCATCTACAAAAAGGCTATGATTTGCTGAAGTTTCATGATTATTAGCCTTTTTAAACAATAGAGTATTTTAAATAAAGATATGTACAGTATTGATTTAGCTGTAATACTATTACACACTTAATAGAGTACGGCATAGTACAAACACAACTTTTATTTGCACTGGAAAAAAATGTGTTACTCACTTTATTGTGATATTTACTTTATTGTGGTAGTCTAAAACCAAACCTACAATATTTCTGAGGTATGCCTCTATAGACTTGTAGTGTTTGTTATGTTATTCTTTTTATTTATCATTTTGGGGTTAATTTATTTGTTGCTATAAATTCAAATTACCATCTGGTGTCATCCCTTCACTTCAATATAGCTTTGCTAGCACCCACCTTTGTCTTGTTATGGTAAAATGTGTATTATTTCTATATGATATAGGTTCAAAACATAATTTTATATATCTTTATTTTATACAAACTTTAATCAATGAATAAAAAGACTAAAATATGGAATTTATACAATTACATTATTACTTTTATTCTCTGTGGCTTTCTTGTATATATTCAGATTATCATCTGGGGTTATTTTCTTTCGTCCTGAAGAACTTTCTTTAGTATTTCTTGTAAGAAGGGTCTGCTAGAAACACATTCTTTCAAATCTGGGAATTTTTTCATCTTTATTTTTGAAATAGAGGTTTGCTGGATATAAGGTATTTGGTTGAAAGGGTTTTGTTTGCATTTTGTTTTGTTCAAGTTTATTGCTTTCAAAATTTTCTCTTACTATAAAGTGTCTTCATGTGGATATTTTGCTTTTATCCAATTTGTAGTTTGTTAAGCTTCTGGGATGGGTATATTAATATTTATCATAAAATTAAAAAATTTTTAAACAATATCTTATTAAAATAATTCCTCTTCTCTTTCCTCTATTCTACTTCTAATACTCTGTTGCACATACATTGATGTCCTTAATGGTGTCCTACATTTTCCTGAGGCTCTATTCACCACTATCCATTCCTTTTTCCTCTCAGTTCTTTGAGCATATAATTTATATTGATCTATGCTCAAATTCTGGTACTCTTTCTCTTGCCAGTTTAAACTACTTTTTGATCCTCTCTAGTAAATTGTTCATTTTCATTATCATACTTTTAATCCAGAATTTTCATTTTAATTCATTTTTTAAAATGTTTATTTCTATATTGATATTCTCTATTTAATGAGGCACTGTCATCAGACATTTCTTTATTTCTTTATTACAGATACTAGTTTCCTTTAGTTTTTAAAACTAATTTATAGTGGCTGCTTTAAGATTTTTGTCTGTTAAGTCCAACATCTGGGCCCTTTCACAGTCAGTTTTCATTGCCAACTTTTGTCTTCCCACTTATAGTCACACTTCCCCATTTCTTTACATGTATGTTAATTTTTTATCGAAAACTGGAAATGTTATAGAATATATTATGTTGGCTCTGAACAAACAAATCGTATGATTTGTTTTTGCTGTTTGATTTTCATATGTTTAGCAACTTTGCTGAACTAGCTTAGTAATGTCTATTTCTCCTGCACTGTGAAGCTTTTGAGGTCACTCTTCAAAGGGAGCAGTCTAAGAAGTATATACAGTCAACCTGAGATGACAGTTGTTTTGCCAGGGCTCTCACTCACTTTCTCTTTCACTGATCTCTAAATTAAGCTGTCATCACACCTTTCACACCCTTTTCCGGCATCACACCCAGCTGTTAGTCTCCACTCTTTCCAGATGATTGCTCTATTGTTTTTAACAATGCTGTAGAGCATAAAATGTTCAACAGTGTGATGCAATTAAAAGTGGGCCCCTTTGCAATAATTATTTCTTTTATTTTTCTTTATTTCTTCTTAAAAAAAGAGAAAATTGGATACATGTGTAGAACATGCAGGTTTGTTACATAGGTATACGCGTGCCACAGTGGTTTGTTGCACTTATTGACCTGTCCTCTAAGTTCCCTCCCCTCCCCGCCTACCCCACAACAGGCCCTGGAGTGCGTTGTTCCCCTCCCTGTGCCCATGTGCTATCAATGTTCAGCTCCCACTTATGAGTGAGAACATACAGTGTTTGCTTTTCTGTTCCTGTGTTATTTTGCTGAGGATGATGGCTTCCAGCTTCATCCATGTCCCTGGAAAGGACATGATCTCATTCTTTTTGATGGCTGCATAGTATTCCATGATGTATATGTACCACATTTTATTTATTCAGTCTATCGTTGATGGGCATTTGGGTTGGTTCCATGTATTTGCTATTGTAAATATTACTGCAATAAATGTATGTGTGCATGTGTCTTATAGTAGAATGATTTATATTCCTTTGGGCATATACCCAGTAATGGGATTGCTGGGTCAAGTGGTTTTTCTGGTTCTAGGTTTTTGAGGAATCGCCATACTGTCTTCCACAATGGTTGAACTAATTTACATTCCCACCAACAGTGTAAAAGCATTTCTATTTCTCCACAGCCTCACCAGCATCTATGGTTTCCTGACTTTTAATAATTGCCATTCTGACTGGCATGAGGTGGTATCTCATTGTGATTTTGATTTGCATTTCTCTGATGATCAGTGATGTTGACCTTTTATTCTTCTGTTTGTTGGCCATGTAAATGTGTTCTTTTGAGAAGTGTCTGTTCACATATGTTGCCCACATTTTGCTGGGGTTTTCTTTTTTTTGTAAACATGTTTAAGTTCCTTGTAAATTCTGGATATTAAACCTTTGCCAGATGGGTAGATTGCAAAAATTTTATCCCATTCTGTAGGTTGCCTGTTTACTCTGATGATAGTTTCTTTTGCTGTGCAGAGACTCTTTAGTTTAAATAGATCCCATTTGTCAATTTTTGGCTTTTGTTGCAATTGCTTTTGGTATATTTGTTATGAGGTCTTTGCCCATGCCTGTGTCCTGAATGGTATTGCCTAGGTTTTCTTCTAGGTTTTTATGGTTTAGAGTTTTACATTTAAGCCTTTAATCCCTCTTGAGTTGATTTTTGTGTAAGCAGTAAGGAAGGGGTCCAGTTTCAGTATTCTGCATACAGTTATCCAGTTTTCTTAGCACCATTTACTGAATGGGAGATCCTTTCCCCATTGCTTGTTTTTGTCAGGTTTGTCAAAGATCAGAAGGTTGTAGGTGTGTGGTATTATTTCTGCAGTCTCTGTTCTGCTCCTTTGGTCTATATGTCTGTTTTGGGACCAGTACCATGCAGTTTTGGATAATGTAGCTTTGTAGTATAGTTTGGAGTCAGTTTGAGTGATGCCTCCAGCTTTATTCTTTTTGCTTAGAATTGCCTTGGCTGTTCAAGGTCTTCTTTGATTCCATCTGAAATTTAAAATAGTTTTTTTCTAATTCTGTGAAGAATGCCAATGGTAGTTTGATGGGAATAGCATTGAATCTATAAATTACTCTGGGCAATGTGTCCATTTTCACAATATTGATTCTTCCTATCCATGAGAATGGAATGTTTTTCCACTTGGTTGTGTCCCCTCTTATTTCCTTGAGCAGTGGGTTTGTAATTCTCCTTGAAGAGGTCCTTCACATCCATTAGCTGTATTCCTAGGTATTTTATTCCCTTTGTAGTGATTGTGAATGGGAGTTTATGCATGATTTGTCTCTCTGCTTGCCTATTGTTGTTGTGAAGGAATCCTTGTGATTTTTGCACATTCATTTATATCCTGAGACTTTGCTGAAGTTGCTTATCCGTTCATGAAGTTTTGGGGCTGAGATGATGGGGTTTTCTAAATATAAAATCATGTCATCTCCAAACAGAGACAAATTAACTTCCTGTCTTCCTATCTGAATACCTTTTATTTTTTTCTCTTGCCTGATTGCCCAGGCCAGAACTTCCAATACTATGTTGAATAGGAGCCATGAGAGGGCATCCCTGTCTTGTACTGGTTTTCAAAGGGAATACTTCCAGCTTTTGTCCATTCAATATGTTATTGGCTGTGGGTTTGTCATAAATATCTCTTATTATTTCAAAATATGTTCCATCAATATCTAGTTTATTGAGAGTTCTTTTTTAACATGAAGGCACGTTGAATTTTATCAAAAGCCTTTTCTACATCTATTGTGATAATCATCTGGATTTTGTCTTTGGTTCTATTTATATGAGGGATTACATTTATTGATTTGCATATGTTGAACCAGCCTTGCATCCCAGAGATGAAGCTGACTTGATTGTGGTGGATATGTTTTTTGATGTATTGCCAGATTCGGTTTGCCATTATTTTATTGAGGATTTCTGCATTGATGTTCATCAGAGATATTGGCCTGAAGTTTTCTTTTTTTATTATGTCTCTTCCTGGTTTTGGTACCAGGTTGAAGTTGGCTTCATAAAATGAGTTAGGGAGGAGTTCCTCCTTTTCAATTGTTTGGAATACTTTCAGAAGGAATGATGCCAGCTCTTCTTTGTATTTCTGGTAGAATTCAGCTGTGAATCCGTCTGGTCTTGGACTTTCTTTGGTTGGTAGGCTATTAACTACTGCCTCAATTTCAGAGCTTCTTATTGTTCTATTCAGGGATTCAGCTTCTTCTGAGTTTAGTTTTGGGAGGGTGTATGTGTCCAGGAATTTATCCGTTTCTTCTAGATTTTCAAGTTTATTTGCATAGAATTATTTACAGTATTTTCTGATGACAGTTTGTATTTCTGTGAGGTCATTAGTGATATCAGCTTTATCACTTTTTATTGTGCCTATTTGAATCTTCTCTCTCTTCTTCTTTATTATTCTAGCTAGCGGTCTACCTATTTTGTTAATTTTTTCAAAAAACCAGCTACTAGATTTATTGATTTCTTAGGAGGGTTTTGCACGTTGCTATCTCCTTCAATTCTTCTCTGATCTTAGTTATTTCTTGTCTTCTGCTAGCTTTTAGATGAATTTGTTCTTGCCTCTCTAGCTCTTTTAATTGTGATGTTAGGGTGTCAATTGCAGGTATTTCTAACTTTTTGATGTGGGCATTTGGTGCTATAAATTTCTCCCTTAACACTTCTTTAGCTGTGTCCCAGAGATCCTGGTACATTGTCTCTTTGTTCCATTGGTTTCAAAGAACTTCTTGATTTCTGCCTTAATTTCATTATTCACCCAGGAGACATTCATGAGCAAGTTGTTCAATTTCCATGAAATTGTGTGGTTTTGAGTGAGTTTCTTAATCCTGAATTCTAATTTGATTGTATTGTGGTCTGAGAGACTGTTTGTGATGATTTCAGTTCTTTTGCATTTGCTGAGGAGTGTTTTACTTCCAATTATATGGTTGATTTTAGAATAAGTGCCATGTGGCACTGAGAAGAATGCATATTCTGTTGATTTGGGGTAGAGAGTTCTGTAGGCATCTACATGGTCCACTTGATCCAGAGCTTAGTTCAAGTCCTGAATATCCTTGTTAGTTTTCTGTCTCATTGATCGGGATAATACTGACAGTGGGGTGTTAAAGTCTTCCACTATTATTGTGTGGGAGTCTAATTCTCTTTTTAGGCCTCTAAGAACTTGTTTTATGAATCTGGGTGCCCCTGTATTGGGTGCATATAGATGTAGAATAGTTAGCTCTTCTTGTTGAATTGTTCCCTTTATCATTATGTAATGCTTTTCTTTGTCTTTTTTAAATCTTTTTGGTTTAAAGTCTGTTTTTTTCAAAGACTAGCATTTCAACACCTGCTTTTTTTTTTTTTTTCTTTCCATTTGCTTGGTAAATTTTCCTCCATCCCTTTATTTTCAGCCTATGTGTGTCTTTGCATATAAGATGGGTCTCCTGAATACAGCATACTGATGGATCTTGACTCCTTAACCTATTTGCCTGTCTGTGTCTTAATTGGGGCATTTAGGCCATTTACATTTAAGGTTAGTATTATTATGTGTGAATTTGATACTGTCATCATGATGCTATTTGGTTATTTTGCACACTACTTGATGCAGTTGCTTTGTAGTATTATTGGTCTTTATATTTTGGTATGTTTTTGCAGTGTCTGGTACCAGTTTCTCCTTTCCATATTTAGTGCTTCTTTCAGGAGCTCTTGCAGGGCAGGCCTGGTGGTAATGAAATCCCTCAGCATTTGCTTGTCTGGAAAGGATTTTATTTCTCCTTCACTTATAAAGCTTAGTTTGGCTGGATATGAAATTCTGGGTTGAAAATT
>NW_016819633.1:187849-215746 GCF_001698545.2 Rhinopithecus bieti | reverse complement strand
AAACTGTCAAAATTGATATTTTAAACAATATTGTTTAAAATATCAAATAAAATTAACAGCTGACTTCTCAGTACAAACAATGAAGAGCAGAACACAATGGAATGATATATTCAAAGTGCTGAGGGAAAATAAATACATCAATCATTAATTCCCCATCTGGTAAAACTCTCCTTTGAAAATCAAAAAGAAAATAAGATATACCCCGATAAAAACTCAGAGAATGCTTTGCTAAACATATGTCCTACAAAAAATAATTATAGGAGGTTTTCCATGCTAAAAGAAAAGGACACTAAATAGTAACTCAAATCTATATGAAAAACTACAGAGTACTAGTAAGGATAACTACATAGGTAAATATAAAACATGTCTAAATACATCTGTATAATTTTTCTTAGCTACTTTAAGACAATATTGCATAAAGAAATTAATTATAAACTGCTGATAGACATAATGTATACATATTAAATTTGAAAGACAATAATGACACAAAGGAAGATTTAGGGAATGTAACCATATTAAAGTAAATATTTTTTAAACTATTGAAATTAAGTTTTTGTTAACATACATTAGATGCTTTAAGTTAAGATAATTGTAACGTCCTGGGAAACCCCTATAAAAATAGCTAACAGCAACAAAATGGAAACAATAATGAGATTAAATTGTACACTAGAAAATATCTATTAATACAAAAGAAGGCATAATAAAAAAACAAAGATATAAGGTAGATTTTACGTCTTCCAGTTTTTGCTTGTTTTCTGTATGTCGTATATCTTTGTTTTTTTCTTAATGAAGTCTAGTCAGCTTCTTGATGACTCTGGCTGGATCGTTCTTTAAAATCCCTTTTGCTATTCTACACCTTTTGACTGGGGGTTTTACTCCATTCACTTTTAATTTAAGAAGTCCAATGCTAGTCTCCTACACAAACAAAGACCAAAACAACAAATAATTAACTGCACATCAAAGAGTACCTAAAGGAGAACATAGGAATTTAACAAATAAAGTGATAAAAATCACCTGAAGCATGGAAACATGGGATGGCAGCATAGAAAAGGAGGCAAAACACATGACTAGGATATACTTGGAGCCAAGAAGGACCCCCTGTTGTGGGAAAAAGGTAAGCAGATTCCTGGCAGTCCCCATTGACATCATGAATACATGTGATCCTAGCTATAGGAGAACTTCACAGTGCTCATAGTTCCTGAGCCCAATATAGTAACTGCCTGGAGTCAATGCAGCTACATTGCTCTTTTGTGTATTGACATAAAAAACAGACACATAGACCAATGCAATAGGAAAGAGAACCCAGAAATAAATCAACATTTTTACAGACAACTGATTTTCAACTAAGGTGCCAAGAACATATATTGAGGAAAGAACAGTCTCTTCAATAGATGATATAGGAAAAACTGGATAGCAAAAAGCAACAAGCAGAAAAAAAAAATCTCGCCATATAGAAAAAATCAAATCAAAGTCGATTACAAACTTAAATATAAGACATGAAACTTTGAAACGACTAGAAGAAAACGTAGGAGAAATGCAGGAGGACATTCATGCAAAGATTTTGTGGATGAGACCTCAAAATAACAAGAAACATAAACAAAAAGCAGCTAATGGAATTTTATCAAACTAAAAAGCTTCTGCACAGAAAAAGAAACAATCAACAAAGTGAAGACACAACATGTAGAATGGAAGAAAATATTTGCAAACCTATTATCCAAGAAGGGACTAGTATCCAGGCTATAACAGAAACTCAAACAGCTCAACAGCAAAAACACCAAATAATTCAATTCAAATATGGGCAGATAATCTGAACAGACATTTCTCAAGGAAGCCATACAAACAGCCAACAAACATGAAAAAATGCTCAACAACACGAATCAGCAAAACGCAAATCAAAACCACAATGAATTATCATCTCACTTCAGTTAGAATGGGTATTATCAAAAAGATAGGCCATAACAAGTGTTGGTGAGGAGGCAGAGAAAAGGGAATCCTTATTCGTGTTGAGAGTGTAAATTAGTGTAACTATTGTGGAAAACAGCATGGAGGGCCCTCCTGAATATACTGAAGTAGAACTACCATATGATACAGCAATCCCACTGTTAGATATATAGTGAAAAAAATAAAAGGAAATCAATATATGGAAGAGATATCTTGACTCCCATATTCATTGTGGCACTACACTATTTATAATAGCCAAGATATGAAATCAATCTATGAGTTTATCAGCAGATAAATGAATAAGGAAAATGTGATTTTGTGTGTGTGTGTGAGAGAGAGAGAGAGAGAAAGAGTGAGAGAGAGAGAGTCCATTTTGCATTGCTATAAATAAATTCCTGAGACTCAGTAATTTACAACAAGTTTATTCTGGCTTATGATCTGTAGACTGTAAAAGATGCATGGCACCAGTACCTGCTTCTGGTAAGGACTCAGGAAGCTTTTAGTCATGGCAGAAAGGAAAGGGAGCCAGCATGTCACATCGTGAGAGAGTGAGCAAGACAATGAAAAGAGGGAGGTACCAGACTCTGTTTAACAACTAGATATCTTGTGAACAAATAAAGAAAGAACTTACTAATTATTGCAAGGAGGGCATCAAGCCATTCATAAGTAATCTGCCCCCATGACTCAAACATCTCCCACTATTGCCTCACGTCCAATATTGGGGATCACATTTTGTACCAGTCAGGGTTCTCTCGAGGGACAGAACTAATAGGATATATATAAATATTAATATATATACAATAAAGTATATATATATAAAGGAAGAAGTTTATTAATGGAGTCAGACTCCTCGAAATTGCACGTGAGCGTCCCGCAAAGGCCATCTGCAAGCTGAGGAGCAAGGGAAGGCCAGTCCTGAAGTCCCAAAACCTCACAAAGTAGGGAAGCTGACAGTCGCAGCCTGCCAGTCTTGAGCTGAAGGCAAAAGATTCTAAAGCTGAAGAACTTGGATCTGATGTTTAGGGCAGAAACATCAGCCTGGAAAAGGATGTCAGCTCAGAAGACCTAAGCCGTCCAGTCCTTCCCATTCCTCCTGCCTGCTCTTTATCCTAGTCACATTGGCATCAGATGCGTGCCCACCCCAGATTGAGGGCTGGGTCTGCCTCTCTTAGTCCACTGACTCAAACATGTTAATCTTCTTTTTGCAACACCCTGAACAGGACACAGCTCATGGGACACTACTGTTGCATCCTTTAACCAATCAAGTGATATTCAATATTAACCATTATACATTTCAACATGAGATTTGGAGCGGAAAAAATCCTAAACTCATATCCTATTCTATTTAGCCCGCCTACAAAAATTGAATACTCCTCCTCACTATAAACCCCAAGAGAATGAAACCTCTTGCGTATGCTTGCAGCAGAATAGATGAGCCTAGAGGGCTATTGTGTTAACATGAAATGAGACAAGGTACAGAAATATAAAACTGTATATTCCATTCATATATACAAACGTAAAAATTTCTACCTTTCTCCAGAAGATAAAGAGCAAATACGGTAGTACTAGAGGCTGGGAAAAGTAGAGAGTGGGAAATGGAAGAGAAGTATGCGTTAATCCGAAAACGACAAACTAAACAGCCTAGTTAGCGAGAAATAAGTTCAGTGTTCTACAACACTTATTAACTATAGTTTTAGTAATTTCACTAGCCATATTTTCAATAGCTAGACCAGGAGTTTTGAATTCCCGAAATATACGAATTTATAAATGTCTTGAGGTGAAGATACTCCTAAATTATCCTGGCTGAATATATGAGCTGAAATACACATATTGCAGTATATATGACTGGAAATAGTCACACTGTATCCATAAATATGTTCAAATTATGTGCTAATCAACCAATGTGAAAAAATAACCTAAGTCCTTATGCTGTCTACAAGACATACATCAATTTAGACACAATAATTTTAAAGAAAAAGGATGGGAAAATGTGGTACCATGCCAAATAATTACCAAGGAAAAGTTTTAAATAGCCATACCTGATAACGGATAAAGTAAGACTTTAAGACAAAAAATTGTTACTAGAAGACAAATAGAGAAATGTTACTAAAAAATGATTAACCACTACGTAAAATATAATAAACACATCACAAAACAACAGAGACTTAAAAACATAAAATAAAACCCGACATAATTTAAGGGGAAAATACACAAATGTAGGAATAAAATTGGCGTTTTTAATACCTCATTTTAATAATGAATATGTATTAATTAATAAAGAAATGAATAGCATATACAGACTTCAACAGTACCATAAACCAACTAGACCTAACAACATCAACTAGAACACACCCCACCAACAAGAGCAGAATAGCCGCACATTCTTCTCAATTAGATAAAATAACATTCTCCAGGATAGAACTTATTTTATGATCATAAAACAGCATTGGTAACATTAAAAGGATTGAAATCATACAAATTATACTTTAATAAGCATGATGTAATTAAATTGAAATAAAAAATAGAAGGGATTGGGAATGCCCAAATATTTGGAAAGTAAAAATACACTCTAAGTAACCTAAAATTTCTCAATGATAAATCATATGGTAATTAAAAAATGCTTTGAGATGTATTAAAATAGAAACAAACTTACCCAAACTATGGGTGCAGTAAAGCCAGTTCAGAGGGAAACTGCTATATTAGAAAAGGAAAAGAATGCCTCTCAAATCATATCTTACCTTCAAGAAAGCTACCCATCCTAAGATAGTAAATAAAAATATTTGTAAAAGTCCATTATAAACAGAAATATAGAGAAATTAATTAGTTTGATGAAAGGGACAAATTTCCCCAAAAACCACAAACTACCCAGTGACTCAAAGTAAAATAAGAAACTCAAATATACTAAAAGTGATAAGGAGTCTAATTAATAGAATTTAAATTTTCCCAGAAAAAGAAAGCCACAGATCATATAGTTTCAATGGTAATATTCGTCCCAAACTCTGTTAAAGAGGAATTAATCATCATCCTTACAATTCTTCCAAAAAAGAGAAGGGAGATGAACAATTTACTAAACATTTCTACTGTACTCGATATCAAAAGAAATTACAAAGAAGGAAAATCACAGGACCAATAGATGGAACATAGACACTAAAAAATACTACCAATTACGTCCAGCCAACGATAATTGCATGTTCACTGCAACCTATACATCATGATTAAGTGGTTATCCAGGAATGCATATTTGCTTAACATGTAAAAATAATAAATGTAAGACATCTTTCCAACAGATATAGACAAAAATCTATAATCATTATCAATAGATGCATCAAAGGCATTTATAAAAAATCCAACACTACTCTAATGATGCAAACAAACTCCAAAAACTAGGAAATAAAGGGAAAATTTCTCACACATAATCAGCCATCAATGAAAACATTCACAAATAACATTATAACTTATAGACAATAAAATGCTTTTCCAATAAGAACTCTGAAACAGAATAAGAAAAACCTACTCCCATTGCTTCTATTCAATATTATAATTTATTTAAATATAATTATAAAGAATATTCTCATAATGAGAAGTGTATAAGAAGAATATTTTAATCAATTGCTCATACGTATTATTCATTTTAATATATTATTTGTTTTGTTCCTTTTATGCTAAAGTCTTATTAAGAATTTTGTGACTATATACATAAGAAATGTTGGTCTCTAGTTTTGTTTACCTGTCCTATGGTTGATTGACTTTGATATCAGAACAAAGTTGGCTTCATAAAATAAGTTAAGTGAGATGTTTTCTTTCTTCTCTTTTCTGGAAGAGTTTACTTCCTTCTTAAATGATTAGTATAATTCACCAGTGTCCATGTGTGCGGACGTTTCTGTTTTGCAATGTTTTAAATTACAAATTAAATCTCTTTAATAAATATAGGTGCATTCAGGTTTCCTTTTCACTCTGTTGTGATCTTTGGTATTTGTGTCTTTTAAAAATTTTGTCCAATTAATCTAAGTTGTTAACCTTACTGGAAAAAAACTGGCATATGTAATACTTCACAATTATCCTTTTAATATGTAAAATACCTAGAAGAATGTAACTTCCCTCATTTTTGTTATTGGAATGTCTTCTCTCTTGTTTATTTCCTAATCACTGTTACTACATTTTTTTCTCTTCAATTTTATTTGCGTTTTCAAAAACAAACTTTTAGTTTCATTGATCTTTTTAAATTATCTTTCTGGTTATAATTAACTTATGCTCTTTGTGATTTATTTTCTTCTGCTTACTTTGCATTTACCTTACATTCACATTCTGTTTTCTAAAGATGGGTCCATAGGCTATGGCTATGAGACTTTTATAACACTGTATAAGCATTTATTAGATTTCTAATGCTGTATAATAAATTACCAGAAAACAAAGCAACTTGAAAACAATAAACATTTCTCATCTGATGGTGTCTGTGGGTCAGGAATGCAGTATTATTTCCTAAAATAGCTGGGCCTGTATTGAGAACTTAGTTTAAGGCTACTCAGAGAGGACATATTTCTAAATAAGATCTCTCACATAGTTGTTGGCAGGCTTTAACTTTTTGATGCCTGTTGGCTAGAGACTTCAGAAAGCTGCTGACTTTCCCCAGAACAAGTGATCTGAAAGTGAGAAAGTTCCATGCCAGATAGAAGCTGCAATCTTCTTGCAATCTAATCTCAGACATGACTTAGCATAATTTCTTCCATACCCTATTTGCTAAATCCACCCCACAATCAACAGTAAGGGAAGAAAAGTCTTCCTTTTACAGGGAGGAAGAAGTATAAAACAATTCATCCTCTAGCCAAAATCTTAATTTCCTCCCTCTTAAAAAATACATTCCTCCCCTCTCAAGATCCACAGATGTTTTATTCTACTGTAGAATTTGCTTTAAGTCAGAATCTTGTCACTTAAATCAGGACCAGGTGTGAATGTCACTCCTTTGGTGTACTTTCTAAAGTTTAGCTCCTGGAGTACAGTTGCTGTCAATCTGTAGACCTGTGAAACTGAAATAAAAAATTACCTGGTTTATACAAACCCAGTAGACAATGGTGGGGCAGGCATAGAGTAACTGCTATAGCCCTGATGTTCAAAAAGGGGAAATACAGGAGGTGAAAAGAATGCACTAGCATAAGGAAGCCCGCAGCAATTCTGATATCTAGCCAGGCAAAAGTTGAAAGTTCTGTAGTTAGGTTTCAAATGCTGGGAATGATTTACTAAGGCTCTCAGCTCTATCCTTTGAGTTGTTGGTTCTACCTCCTGAGTTATCTTTCCTGTATCATTAAAAGGTAGATCTGTTTGTATTTGAGCCCTGTACATGCCAGTAGAATTGGGGAGGGAGTCAGTTCTCTTTTTATTGCAGCTCATTTTTCAATGTCTCTAAGGCCTTTCAGTCCAACTGGTGATGTTTCTGCATAAATAATCTTTTCAAAATCTTTCTAGATCATCTTTGACACACTAAAACCCACTTCTAGACAAAAGTCATACACATACATTTCTTTAAAACAAGCACTTTTTTATTTACTTATTTGAGCGATACATTTGGGTCTGTGTCTCTGCCCAAGTCTCATGCCATTGTGATTCCCAAGGTTGAAGGTGGGAACGGGTGGGAAGTGACTAAATCAAGGGTGCAGAATTCCGCTTTGGTGCAGTTCTCATGAATGTGTGTGAGTTATCCTGAGATCTGGTGGTTTAAAAGTGTGTAGCACATCCCCCCTCTCTCTCCCTCCTGCTCCAGCCATGTAAGGTGTGCCTGCTTCCCCTTTGCCTAGTGCCATGACTGTACTTTTCTTGAGGCTGCCCCCAAAGCTGAGCAGATGACAAAATTATGCTTGCTGTACAGCCTGCTGAACTGTGAGCCAATTAAACCTCTTTCCTATAAATTACCCAGTCTGAGGTAGTTCTTTATAGCAGTATGAGAACAGGCTAATACATTGAGTTTCTGATGAAAAGGCTGAGGGAAAACACCTTTAAGTTTCCTAAAAGACCTGTTGAGAAGATGTGTGAAGCACCCCTTTGTTCTCTCCAAATAGCATATTATTTGAATGAATAGCACCTTGGTACACTTCCTCTAGTCTTCCTGAGACATTAACAAAAGATTTCAGAGTCACACCCTTGGCTCAGGTGTTAGTGCACAAGTTTTTATCTGTTCTCAGAAATCATTGCTTGATTTTAGCGTATGTTACCTATAGAGACAGAATTCTCAAAATCATCAACTTCATCTCCTTCATATTCAACAGTACTTTCTTATCTCTCTCACTGTATTTTATATTAAGCAGAAAGAAGAAACCAGATAGTTTATCATATTTTGTTACAGCAATCTGAATAAATTAAGACAGAAAACTAGTACCAAGAAGTGGAAATGTTGTAACAAATATGTAAACATGTGGAAGCAGCTTTTGAAACTTAGAAATAGGTAAAACTAGAAGAGTTTTAGGTGCATGCTAAAAAAAAATAAGCCTACATTGCTGTGAATAGACCACTGAGGGTGATTCTGGAGATGGCTCAGAAGGATAGGCTGAAAGTTATAGAGAAAGCTTCAGTCTTCATAGATAATATCTAAATGGGCACGAATAGAATGTTGGTGTAAATGTGAATGCTAACAGCCATTCTGATGAGATCTCAGGTGGAAATAAAGAACATGCTATTGGACAATGGAGGAAATGCCATTATTGTTATGAAGTAAACAGAAATTGGCTGAATTGTATTTTTTTCTAATGTTTTGTGGAAGGTACAACTTGTACAAATATAACAAATATTTGCTGAAAATTTTTTGAACAATATATTGAAGCATTGGTCTGCTTCCTCTTTCCTGCTTACAGTAAAATGCCAGAAGAGAGAAGTGATTGAAAGATACAAGGTTTTCATCAAAAGAAGTAAAAAATTTAGAAAATTTTCATCCTATCTATAAAATGATAAAATTTTTTGAGAAAGAGAACAAATGTGTGTCCAACTGATCATTTGATAAGGAGATTAGTACTGATTGGCTATCCCAAAGGAAGCCAGGTATCATTTATCAAGATCATGGTGAGATTAGCCAGCCGTCTAAACATTGTCTTCATCTAAGCAATGAAAGAATAACCGTATATTGATAATTCTCAGGATGCTGTCTCACCACTGGCTCAGAGTGACAGAGCTTGTGGGGCAGAACAACATCAAAGGAGAGGCCTTGCTGTCCAGCATCATCTCATATTTTGGGCTCTATTTTATAGACCCTGTCACCATGTTTCTTGACTGCCCTAGGAGCAGCTCCAGTGGGCTTCAGTGTAGCATGCACTGTGCTGAGCCAAGCTGTGGGGTTGTGGCTGCCTCCACTTCGATTTCAAGTGACGTCCTGGTGAGCCACAGGATCCAGGCAGAGAACTGCTGTGAGGATGATACCACCACAGAGCCGCTACTCAGGCAATGCCCACGAGAGTTGTAGAGGAGGGGCTGCTCCAACAAAACAAGATCTGCAGAGCCACGTGCACATGATTCCAGCACAGGAGAGCTCCAGATATGTAATCCAAACACAGAGCAGTCATGGAGGTGGGGCCTATGCAGTGAACTGCCATGGGGGCAGGACCCAGGCACAGAGCCACCATGGGATGGGGCTCTCCAATGTCATGGGGGAAGGGCTGCCACCCAAGTATGTCTGAAAAGCAGGGCTCCTACCCAAGGAGGGCTAGAGGAGAGAATATCAAACCAAAGACAATAATCCTAAGCCTTGAGGTTCTAGACTTGCTTGAGACTTGCTGTTCACGTTTTGTCCAGTTTCTTGCTTTCCTTATGTTGATGCATTTAAAAAATGGCAAAAAGTGGCAAATACTTTTGCACCAACCTAATAGGAATGTATGTCCTATGCCTGTCCCATCATTGAATTTTGGAAGCACACAACCTGCATGATTTCAGAGGCTCACAGCCGGAGGAGAATTTTACTCAGAACGAATTACATGTTGAGTTTCACCAATAGCTGATTTTGATGATGTTTAGATGAGACTTTAGGCTTTAGTTGATATTGGAACTAGTTTTTTGGGCTACTGCGATGGAATAAATATATTTTCCGTGCAGGAAGAACATTAATTTGGGGGTCCAAGGTCATAATGCTAAGATCTGAATATTTGTGTTCCTCCAAAACTCATATGGTGAAATTATAACCCACAGGGTTATATTATTAGGAAGTGAGGCTTTGGGGAGGTGATTAGGTCATGAAAGTGGAGCTCTCGTGAGTGGAGTTAGTGGCCTTGTAAGAGATTCCAACTGCTTGGCTCCTTCCATCCTATGGGAATGTAACAAGAAGGTACCATCTATGACCCAGCAAGCAGGCTTTTACCAGACACCCAATCTGCTTTGATCTTGGATTTCTCAGACACTAAAACTGTGAGAAATGAATTTCTGTTGTATATAAGCTGCCAGATTTAAAGGATTTTTTATAACAGCAGCATGAACAGTCTAAGACCCTCACCCCGACTCTTGCAAACTCTCCAGGAACATGTGTACAACTGTCTACCACAGGGCTGAGGATGTGTGGATTGGTAGCTGCTTTTGTGCCAAAGACTGAAATTGACAGAAATTAACAGCAATATCCTGTCCAAGCCTTCCCTTGGAAGTTTCAAACCTTTGGGAGACTCCAGAGTTCCAACATAGTTAAATCAGGCGGATTCTGACAGTGCGATTGTTGTCCAGGTGAGGAGATAGATTCCTGGTGCTTATTGCTCTGCCGTCTTCTCAGAATCTTCTCTCATATGTCTTTAAGTTCTATCAGTTTTTGCCTAATCTGTTTTTAAACTCAGATTTTAGGTGCACGATCATTTAGGATTATTATGTCAACTTGGTAAATTGACCCCTTTAATTACCCCGAAATAATTCTCTTTATTTCTAACAATATTTCTTGCTGTGAAATACAGTTTTTCTGATACTAATGTAGTCATTCCAGTCTTCTTCTATTAGTTTTAGCATGGAATATCTACCTTCTTTTTACTTTCAATCTATATATCTATATGTTAATGTGAGATTCTTCTATATACTCTATATGTGGGTTTTGCTTTTATTTAATCTTAAAATACCTTTAAAATTAGAATGTTTAGACTATTCACATTTAATGTGATTATTGATATGTTTGGACTTAAATCTACCAGATTGTTTACATGTATCTCATCCATTTTTTGTTTCCTTTTGGCACCTTTTACCTTTTAAAATTAATTGCATATTCTATGATTGTATTTTGTCTCCTTTGTTGGAATTTGAGTTATCCCTCTGTGATTTTTTTTTTCTATTCATGGTTGTCTAGGGTTAATTTTATTAAAGTCTAACTTCAAGTAATGTTATACTTCTTTACACATAAGAACCTTACAACAGTATACTTCCACTGCATATCTCTAGACTTTCGTACTGATTACTTTCTTATTTTACTTCTACATTTGCTATAAATAGCATGATACATTATTTATTTCCTTTAGATATTAAATTATATTTAATAGAGATTTTTCAAAGTAAGAAAATAAGTCTTGTTTTAATATATAATTTTGACTGGTGATGTTTTTAATTCCTTTGTGTAGGTCTAGGTTTTGACCTTGGTATCATTTTACTTCTTTCCCCAAAATAACCTATTTACTTTCTTTGAATTTCTTAGGAAAGTTTTATGTATATATATATGATATATATTAATATGTAATAATGTGTACCCTTCTGTTCCAGATTGTGGTATAATATAAAATATATTTGATCTGTGTCCCCAGTTGCTGGCACAGAGCTCCTAAAATCCTTGAAATTTCCTGAGTAATAGGAATGTCTTTTGTTGTTCATAACAAGACCCTTTCATCTTACTGAGTTTGTGCTAATGAGGTAATTAGGATGAGGCCCCTAAACAGCCTCAGATTGAGGCTGGCCAACAGAAAGTCCAAGTGATTAGAGGGTTGAAATTATCAGCCCCACCCAATGACCTCTGGGGAAGGAGACTGAAGCTAGAGACTGAGCTCTATAAAGTTTCGAACAAAGAGTTTCAGTGAGATTCTGAATCGTCGAACATAGCCTTGTACCAGGAGAGTAGCATGCTCCAACTCCACAGGGATAGAAACTACTGCACGTGGGACCCTTCTTAACCTTACCCTATGCACCACTTCATCTGGCTATTCATTCGTATCCTTTATATCAAACCAGTAAATGGTAAGCGGTTTCCTGATTTCTATGAGCCATCCTATCAAATTATTGGACATGAGGAGGGAGTAGTTAGAATGCCTGTTGTTGTTGCTATTGTTGTTGTTTTTGAGATGGAGTCTCACTCTGTTGCCCAGGTTGGAGTGCAGTGGCTGCGATCTCGGCTCACTGCAACCTCCGCCTCCCGGGTTCAAGCAGTTCAATTCTCCTACCTCGGCCTCCCAAGTAGTTGGAACTACAGTTATGCACCACCATGCCCAGTTAATTTTTGTATTTTTAGTAGAGACAAGGTTTCACCATGTTGGTCAGCCTGGTCTTGAACTCCCGACCTCGGGTGATCTGCCTGCCTTGGCCTCCCAAGGTGCTGGTATTATAGGCATGAGCCACCATGCCCAGCCAGAATGCATGTTTTATAGCTGTTTGATCAGAAGCATGGGTGACCTGATATATACGACTGGCATCTGACCTGAGGGCAATCTTGTGCGGCTGAACCCTTAATCTTGTGGAGTCTGACACTGACTCTCAGTGGTTAGTGTCAGAATTCAATTCAATTGTTGGACACCCAGTTGGTATCTGCAGAGAAGCAGGGAATTCGTTGGTGTCTGAAAATACCTCAGACAGATATAGGTAATTCTAAATAATTTGTGATTTTCGGGTCAGTCCTGATTGGATCTCAATAATTGTAACTTTTTAAGTATTCTCTATTGCTTATTGGGTTTTAATTTAATTTATTTCATTTCATGGATTAGTATCACCCCATTTTCCACTGGCTCAGTAGTGCTCAAACCCAAGAACACACATTAGAAACAATGGGATTACACTCTCAAAGTGTTGAAAGAAAATAAATCATCAACCTATCACAATTTCAAATAACAGATAAATAAAAGAATTTGTCAAACATGAACTGCAGAGAATGTTTAGTAAAGTTTTCAAGTTGAAGAAAATGACTCCAAATAGAAACTCAGATATTCAGGAAGAAATGAAGAACACTAGCAATAGTAAATATTTATAAACATAAAAGATTTTTCTTCTCAATTTATTTAAAATTTGTATGACTATTTAAAGTAAAAATTTCAACTTTGCTGTAGAGTTTATAACTTATGTAAATATGATATATATGACAGGTGCAAAGGACTGGTAGGGTGGGATAAATAGTCCTATAGAGTACCGGGTTTCTACATTTTATGTGAACTGGTACAACACTACACAAAATAGACTATAAGAAAGTTAAAAATGTGTACTTAATCTACAGAGCAACTGCAAAAAAGATATTCAGATGTCTAAGTAAAAAGCCAGTAGATAAATTGAACGAGAATACTAATTATTAATACAAAATAATATAGGAAAGGCTGAATTGGTGGGGAGGACACAGGAGATGAACACAAGCAAATCAAATGGTGGAGCTAATTCCAAGTACATCATTAATTTCATTAAATAGTATTAGGTAAAACAATCTAATCAGAAGGCAGAGGTTATCATCATTGATAAGAAACAAAACCTATATCCTATCCACGTAAGACAATTTTAGATAAAACAGACTTTAAGACAGAGTACTACCAAGATAGGAAATAACATTTTATAACTATAAGAGTTATTTAATCAGGAAGACAATGATCAGAAATGTATATATGCCTAATAACAGCCTCAAATTACATGAATCATAAGTTAACGGAATTAAAGACTAGATAATTCTGCAATCATAACTGGAGATTTTAAACCTCTTATCTCATCAATTGATAGGATGATAGACAAAAATCATAAAAACCCAGAAGAAGTGAACAGCACTAGCAACCATTTTGTCTAAATTGGTATTTACATAACACTGTAATAAACAACTTCAGAATATAATTTTTTTTCAAGTGGACATGCTATATTTATCAAGATTAGTCATATTCTGAGTCATGATACAGGTGTCCATAATTTTTTGTTTTGTTTTGTTTTGAGACGGAGTCTTGCTCTGTCGCCCAGGCTGGAGTGCAGTGGCGCGATCTCGGCTCACTGCAAGCTCCGCCTCCTGGATTCATGCCATTCTCCTGCCTCAGCCTCCCGAGTAGCTGGGACTGCAGGTGTCCACAACCACGCCCAGCTAATTTTTTGTATTTTTTAGTAGAGAGGGGGTTTGTTTCACCGTGTTGGCCAGGATGGCCTCAATCTCCTGACCTCGTGATCCACCCTCCTTGGCCTCCCAAAGTGCTGGGATTGCGGGCGTGAGCCACCGCGCCCGCCCCATAAATTTAAATAAATCATTAGCATACAGACTCTGTTCTACTTAATAATAGAATTAAATGAGGCATTAATAACAGTAAGATTCTGTCTAGGAAATCCCCATCAGGAGTTGAATGGCACACATCTAAATAATCTATGGACAAACTATTATATCGTAGAGCAAATTTTAAAATATTTCAAACTGAATGATAATTCAATTAGAACATATCAAAATTTGGAGGATACTAAGAGAGTTATTAGAGGAAAGTTTATTAGTTTTTCATGACCATATGTTGATTTTATGATTATAAAAAAAGGTGGAAAACCAATGACCTAAATTTATACCTAGAAAACTAGAAAAGTAGGGCAAAGTAACAACAAAGTAAGGAATGCTGTGATAAAGACCAGAAAGTAACAAAATAAAAGAAGAAGACAATATAAAATATTAACATTCTATCTCCCTTTTTGTGCCTACAGCTCAAATCTGTTCTAAGTTCCTCCAGTCTTTCACTTACTTTCCCTTTGGCTACTTAGAGATTCAATCCTTGTGGGTACATTTTATAAATCAGCCTAGGATTTCAAGATGGTTTTATATAAAGTCACATTCTGCAACTGCCTGTTTTGTGGTATTTTCCAGCCATAGGAACACCCCTGTACTTCAACTTCTGACTTCTTAGGTCAACACGCTGTCTGCTTGAACTTTCCCTACCAGTATGTTTTGTTGACTGGATAGTATCCTCAGAGCAAAGCTATATAAAGGGGAAAATCTAGCTCTGGTTCTCTTCCTTCAAGTGTGTAATTGCTGTAATATCTCCACATTCATCACTGTTCTTCTCTGCCTCAAAACGGCTTTCCAAAGTTTGTCACTCTTTTTGGGAGGAGTGTTATTCTGATTTAGATTCTTTTCCATTACCAGTTACTGGAAGTCTCCTCCATAATTCTGATGTTCAGTCAATCCAACATTGTAGGTAAATGCTTCTCAAATTTTAATACCATGGTGCATCATCTGAAAATCATGCTAAAATGAAGTTTCTGATTCACTAGGCTTTCAGTGAGACCTATGATTCTTCATCTTTAACAATCTCCTGTGTGATATGGATGCTTCTGTCCACAACTGACACTTTCAGTAGTGAGCCCTCAACTACTAACATAGTGAAGTAGTGGCAATACATTTCACAGTGCGATATGACAGAATTTTAGAATTTGAAACAATTAGAGTTAACACACTGTTGTTAATGAAGAAGTGTTGGTTGCAATTGTAAATTATTATTTTCCAGGGGCCGAACAAGTGTCACTATTGATAAAACCTATCACTACCTTGTTAATGCTAATGGATTAAATAGCACCATGAGTCTGATTATCTGTTAGCCAATTAAGATAAGCATTGAACTTGTCTTTACAGCATATTTATTGTGATTGAAAATATCGATGTATTCTATTTCAAATGCTGGCCAATATATCAAGTATACAATTTTGGCCTGGGCAGATTACAAAAACAACCACTGAAAACATATTTTACAGTGGATACTTGCAAATTTTTCATCACTGAAAAAATGTACTTGTATCTTAATGGGTAATAATAATGTGATTTCTTCTAAGGATAAAAAAGAAAATTATCTCCTCTACTCTTATATTAATCCATTTCCAGTCACAACCACAGGCAGTCTCCTTCAGGTGGCCCCTTCTGTGGCTCACCAGACCAAGTCATTAAACTGAAGAGATTTTATCTTCTAAATAATACATGTCTTAGTCCATTTTGCATTGCTATAATAGGGAAGCTGAGACTGGGTACTTTATAAAGAAGAGAGATTTATTTATTACAGACCTGAAGGCTGGGATGTCCAAGGTCATGGGCCCATATCTGGCATAGGCCTTCTTGCTGCATCACCCCATGGCAGGAGGTAGAAGGGCAAGAGAGCACCCCCATGAAAGAGAGACAAGGAAGGGCGGGGAAGGGAGTAGGGGGCAGAGAGAGAGAAAGAGAGAGAGAGAGAGAGAGAGAGAGAGAGAGAGACTGAACTTATAGCCTCAAGCCTTTTTATAATTGGCATTAATACATTCATGAGGGTGGAGCCCTTATTACGTACATACCTCCCAGTAGGCCTCTCAACACTGTTGCACTGGGGATTCAGTTTTCAACACATGCTTTTCTGGGGACACATTCAAACCATAGCAATACCCTAATCCAATCCTGATCACTCTCCTTCCTTGCTGTCACTGCCCTAAGCTTAAATATTGAATACTTCTACTGAAAGAATTGAATTCCTTTCCCTTCATGTCTATTTCCGACTAATGTACTTAGCCCCTTCTTTAAAATATTTACAGCACAAAGTTCACGCTACTCAATGCAATGAAGAAGGCACTCTGTGACCTGATCTCTACCTATCACTATAGTTTATTTACCCACGAGTTCTTTCTACTAAATAATATTCCAGTGACAATAAACTGCTCACCTTACTCATGCTGGCCATGCTACTTCTCCTTTTCATGTATTTACTCTGCCCGGAGTAATTTTTTTTTCCATATCCACACAACAACCATCCATCTCCTTCCTCTGGCTAAGTCTTAGCAACCTTTTAGACTTAACTCAGTTGTCATCTCCTCCAGGAAGCCAAACATGATGCTTGCTGCCAATTTCCTAGTGTATATATAATGCCCAGTGGTTATTTCTGACACCAGCATATCATATACCAATAAATTATTTGTCTTTGTTTCTACCGCTTTCTTAAGAGTATAACTTTTAAGTTAGCTTTGATATCTTCGATATCTTCATTTCTATATGCTATGTGCACAGCATAATGCCTGGAACTAAGTTAGAGTTCAGTAATGCCTGATAAATATATTAGTAATTGAGTTCTTTTCTTAATTATTTGGACAACTAGTAACAGAGTTCTCTGGCTTTAAGAAACTACCTTGCTCAACTGCATTGGCTACAAGAAATAAAGTGTAAAGAACATGATCGAGAAAGCAAGAAATATATCATTAAACCACTTTTCAAAGATAAGTAATAAGAATTCAGGGGTATGGTAAGCAGGAGAAGAAAGAGAGGAGCAAGAGAGGAGTGAATAACATGATCAGAGGCCACAGTCTGGATCCTGGGGAGATAGGTCATCAGAAGGAACTCCCAGTGGCTTGACGGTGGATGTTTTTATAAGCAGACATGTCAAATCCCCAGTTTTAAGGATTTGATAGACAATGTAAACTCACTATTATAATTCTCTATGTTCCTTTTAGAAAATACTGACTATACAAACTTTTCAGAAGGTATGAGGAAATATTAAGATGAAGCAGTGAAGTAACATATACACTGCCTTTTATTTACCCCTTCCCAGACACTGATATTAAGGGTGCACCATTATATTAAGGAAAAGTGTAACCCAAAACCATCAAGTGGTGATTAGCTTGGAAGATATCGAGTGTGTCAAGGATCTAGAAATGACAAGGAAGTGCAACAGTGATGACCCCACAAAAGTTTTGGCAAAAATCTCCATAACCAAATATAATGGCAGGATTTTATCCTTTAAGAGTGGGTACTCTTTGTAGGTATTCTACCTGTGTCCTCTGCATGTGCTTGATTTTTCTCTTCCCTTCTCACTGCAACTTAGAATTTTCTCCTGCGTCCTCCTTTTCTCCTTCTACTCACACCTCACATATCTTCTTGCACAAAGGTGGGTCCAAGATGGTATCTCTGCTAGCAGGACTGGAAGAGGGCATGGGGAATGAGAAGTAAAAGATGGTCTAACAATGTGATTATTTTTTCATCTCCTGCAGTAATGGCCTACATACATACACACACACACACACACACACACACACACACACAGCTACTTAAACAAGGGAACACTATTCTATTGTATCTCGGTCCTAATCTCATATTTTTTCATTGCCTTCCATAGTCTACCTTACTTTCACTTTTAAACTACCTACTCTTGTTTGGTGCATGCAATGAAATGTGCAGAAAGGTTGGCCAGTAGTATTACACTCAAATCCAATTGAGTCTTCCATCAGCCTTTGGTGTACAGAGAAATTCAGCATGGGTGTGCACAATAGTCTTGCCTTTCATACATGCATATTCTAAAGAGTGAAAATATGTGAGAAAACTCAGTTTTCATATATATTTCTACCTTGTTACTATTAGCAAAATCACTTTTAAAAATTGGAAATGTCTCTGTGATAGCTTCAGCCACAGAAGCTTGAATGCTAAAGGAGTCACTCTATTCTTCTGGGAAGGGAACTTGGCTGTGTTATAAAGACGAGTAAGAATGGTCACAAGAGAGAGAAGGGGGCAACCAGGCAGATATCTGAGAAAGAAGAAGTTTCCTAAGATCTCTCACACCTGTGCAGTTTCTGAGCTTTATGAGCTTCTACCACTGAAATTCTTCAACTTTCATTCTTGTCATCCTACTTAGGTTTCTCTTCATTCCAAGTTCGTTGATTAAACAATACTTATTTTGCACTTCTCTGCACTGTCGTGGGAACTGTGAGAACCATTGTGAACAGACTATAGTCTTGCCCTAAAATGTTTAGTATACTAGAAGAGATCAGTAAATAAACAATTAAATATGATGTTATAAGCACTGCCGTTGGGCTAAGCACAAAGGTTCTTGCCCTTCCCCTCCCGCTCCAGTAATAGGTGAGGCATTTATAAATAAAAGCCAGGCTCAAGGGAACTTGTATCACAAAGCACCCAACAAAGCTTCCCAGAGAGAATTGTTGATTTTCATTCTGTACATTTATTGGAGTCATAAACACAACCGATAATTTATTCTTGGTGACCTCCTCTAATCCTCTTACCCACCAAAAAGATGATTAGGAATAGAGGGTGAGTCATTTTGTCTGCACTGTGGAGGAGATGTGCTCCTGCCATCTAAAATGGAACTCAGACTTTTTCTCAGAAAAAATTTTTTCTATATAAACATTAGTTCTGTACACTTATTTCAGATATATAAAAGGTTAAAGATGGTTTTGAATATTGGTTTTTGAAACGGAAACATCACTTGATATAAAGAAAAGATATTCCAAGCTCCAAGCAAATGCTTTACAATGTACTTATTATATCAACTTGTTATTAATTCAGATACTCACATATCTCAATTTTTCATATTGAGAAAACTAACAATGAGAATTACCAAAGATAGACATTTTTTATATTCTTTTTCAAATTTTATTTTAGATTCAGGGGGCACATGTACAGGTTTGCTACAAGGGTATATTGCATGATGCTGAGGTTTGAGGTATGGAATCCCATCACACACAGGTTGTGAGCATAGTACCCAATAGGTAGTTTCTCAACCCTTGGTCCCTTCCCTCCTTCTCTCTTCTGGTATTCCTTAGTATTTATCCTTTCCACTTTTATGTCCATGTGTACCCAATGTTTAGCTTCCACTTTTAAGAACATGTGGTATTTAGTTTTCTGTTCCCGCATTAATTCACTTGGGATAATATCCTCCAGCTGCATCCATTTTGCTGCAACGGGTGTGATTTTGTTCTTTTTTTACGGCTATATTCTATGGTGTATATGGCACATTTTCTTTATGCAAGACATTGGTGATAGGCACTTGATTCTATGTATTTGCTCTTGTGAATAGTGCTGAAATGAACGTACAGATATTTTTGTCTTTCTAGTAGAACAATTTCTTTTTCTTTGGGTATATACACAGTAATGGGATTGCTTGGTTGAATAGTAGTTCTATTTTTAGTTTTTTGAGAAATCTCCAAACTGCTTTTCATAGCGACTGAACTAATTTACCTTCTCACCAACATTGTAGAAGCATTCCTTTTCCTCTGCAGCCTTGCCAACATCTGTTATTTTTTTGACATTTTAATAATAGACATTCTGACTGGTGTGTGATGGTATGTCATTGTGGTTTTGATTTACATGTCTATGATGATTAGTGATAATAAGCATTTTTTATATGTTTGCTGCTTGTATGTCTTCTTTCAAGAAGTGTCTGTTTGTGTCCTTGGTCTACACTTAATGGGCTTGTTTTTTGCTTTTTGATTGTTTTATGTTCCTTATATAGTCTGGATATTAGGCCTTGTTACTTTACACACATGGTTTGTGAAAATTTTCTCCCATTTTGTAGGATGTTTGTTTTCTCTGTTGGTAGCTTCTTTTGACGTGCAGGACCTCTGTAATTAGATCCCACTTCCAATTTTTGTTTTTGTTTCCGTTGCTTTTGAGGACTTAGCCATATATTTTTTTGCCAAGGTCAATATCCAGAATGGTATTTCCTAAGTTTTGTTCTAGAATTTTTAAATTTTGAGGTCTTACATTTAAGTGTTTAATCCATCTTAATTTTTGTACATGGTGATAAGTAGGTTTCCAGTTTTATTCTTCTGCATATCAATAGCCAATTATCTTGGCACTATTTATTGAACAGGGAGTAATTTCCCCATTGCCTATTTTTGTCAATTGTGTCAAAGATCCGATGGCTGTGGGTATGTGGCTTTATTTCTGGTTTCTTTACTCTGTTCCATTGGTATATGTGTCTGTTTTTATACCAGTACCACGCTGTTTTGGTTACTACAGCTTTGTAGCATAATTTCAAGTTGAGTAATGTGATGCCTCCACCTTTGTTATTTTTGCTTAGGATTAATTTGGTTATTCAGGCTCATCTTTGTTTTCATATAAATTTTAGAACAGTTTTTTTTTTCTTTCTAATTCTGTAAAAACAGACACTGGTAGTTTGATAGAAATAGCATTGAATCTGTAATTGACTTTGGCCAGTACAGACATTTCAATGATATTGAATCTTGCAATCCATGAGCATGTAATGTTTTTCCATTTATTTGTCATTTTTTATTTCTTTCAGTGGTGTTTTGTCGTTCTTCTTGTAGAAATCTTTCACCTCCCTGGTAAGATGTATTCCAAGGTATTCTATTTTTTTGTGTGTGTCTGTTGTAAATGGGATTGCATTTTTTATTTGACGCTCAGCTTGAACATTATTGGTATATAGAAGTAGTACTAATTTTTGTACATTTCTTTTTGTAGCCTGAAACATTACTGACATAGCTTATCATTTCCAAGAGCCTTTTGGCAGAGTCTTTAGCTTTTCTCTAGGTATAGAATCATATTGTGAGTGAAAAGAGATAGATTTCTTGTTTTACTATTTGGATGCCTTTTATGTATTTCTCTTGCCTGAATGTTCTGGCTAGGACTTCCAGTACTATGTTAAATAGCAGTGGTAAGATTGGGCATTCTTGTCTTGTTCCAGTTATCAAGGGGAATCATTCCAAATTTGCTCATTCTGTATGATGTTGGCTGTGGGTTTGTCATAGATGACCTTATTATTTTGATGTGTGTAACTTTGATGCCTAGTTTGTTAAAATTTTATTTATCATGAAGAGATGTTGGATTTTATTGAAGGTTTTTTCTATGTCTGTTGAGATTATCATATGGGTTTTGTTTTTGATTACTTTTATGTGTTGAATCACATTTATTGTTTTGCATATGTTGAGCTAACCTTTAATCTCAAGAATAAAGCTTACCTGATTGTGATGAATAAACTTTTTGATGTGCTACTGGGATTCGGTTTGCTAATATTTTGGAAATGACTAGATTCTTAGAAAATATATGAAAATAAGGGTAAAAGAAAAAATCTGTTCCATTAATTACCTAAAGCTGGTTAGAGAAAATATTATTCATAGTTCATGACTCAGTATATCCTCATGGTGAAAACATTTAAGTCCCTGCAGCTCTTACTCATGTTGAGGAGAAAGTTAAGCCTTTGAAATGTGAGTGTAAAATAAAGACAGGGAAAGAGTCGCATGAGTTTCTCTAAAAGACAGATCAGATGATTTTAAAAGAGATCACACAATCATAGAAAGATTGCTTGCTATTTATGAAAATTAACTATTGTTCATGCTGTTTCTCAGCCAGGGTTGTACTTGAGAAAGCTTTGCTTTTTCTTCTTTAAGCTCTGACATAGAAGTAGAAATCTCCTCAAGGCGCCAGAGGTGACTCAATCTATTATCATGGGATTCAAGGTAAAGGCACAACTGCTAGGTTGAAATTCATGGTGGACTCATGTACAACTACTCTTAGAAATGAGGTCATGTATTCAACTAAGAGATCTGGATTTGCACTGATCAACCATTTCTCAGCACTAGCTGTCTTGTCATCCTCATTTTTATTTATTTATTTATTTTGTGATTCTGTTTTAAATGACTTATCTAAGATTGAAGGGGATTTGACTACAGAGTGAAGGAAATTCTGGGAGAACAAAGCATGAGGACATGCCTTACTGTACCCATTACTATTATAAATGCAGATTGATCTTTCTGCCTAAGGAGAAAATAATAAGGTTAAAGGAATACCTCCCTAGACTCCGAGTTCTTTTAGAGAATGAAGCATTCACAAGTAACTCAGAAGAAATAATACATGAAGAAATACATGTTGTAAATAATCCTGTTTTCCTGGTTTTGCCTACTCAGCACGCTAGAATCTCTTCTCTGAATGTCAGGTATGGTCCAGATATATATAGAACAGCAATAAAAGTGTTGTGTTTTTTTTTTTTTTTTAACTTGAAACTTTAGGGAGACAACAAGAAATTAGCTGAAAATATCTGAACTCATAGTCTGAAATAAGATCTACGCAATTACTTACATACACAAAAAATTATAGTACAAAATGCTTTCTGATATTTTTTTCCATTCTCTTCATTAATAAACTACGAATGGCTCTTAAATAGTATGGTTGATACCCTGCTTTGTTAGAACAATTTTGTTTAGTCAAATAGTAGTGATCTTTTTTTTTTTTTTTTTGTCATTTCTACATTTGCGTTCCCAGAATTCCTTCTCCTTTTTTGATAATGACTTCTACTTTTGAGGAGCCACCCCTCTCTCACTCTTAGACAATGTCATTCAAGTGGGACTAACTTTATCCTCTTGTTTCAAGGTTGCTGAGATAATCTGGACATGAGCTATCAGAGCATGGCATCTCCTGGCTACCAGCGTCATTCTTGGGCTTTTATCAGAATCATCAGGAAGGGGGCACTCTCCTTCTTCAAGTAACATGTTAGCCCCGAGCCTCGGGGAGTCATATTGGATACCAGATGGAGAGAGCCTGCTGAGCAAATTTGAGGAGAGAGTGAGGCCTGAAAACACCATTTGGCCAGAAGCCTGATGTACTGCTAGACTTTTTAAAAAAGTAAATAAATGTTATTTGTTTTTAATATAAACTAGCAGAGTTGGATTTTGTAATTTGAATCTGAAAGAGTCACGATTACAACATGGTATGAGGCAGACATAGTTATCTTCATTTAACTGTATTTTGAGTAGTTTCAATAACTCAGTAAGAAGTATGGAACTAGGTATTGGCTTAGGCCAAATTATAACTTTTTTGAAATCATAACTGTGATTTTTGTTCTGCTCAGAAACACATATCTGCTAAGCTATGATGAGCTTTTTGATATTTGTGACTGCTACTTCAGCTGACGTATAAGAGAATAATATTTCTATAACATAGCACTTTTGCTATAATTAATTTTGGTACTTTATCATGCCACTTCTGTTTAAAATTAAAGTGGAGGTCCTAGTCAGTAGAATAAGGCAAGAAAACACAAATACAAGGCATAAAGGAACTCTCTTGTGGCAAGAAGAAACTCTCTTTATTCACAGATGACATGATCATGTATGCAGAACACTGTAAGGAAGAAAAAAGCTGATGAATAAGTTAGAAAAAGTTGCAGAAAACAAAGGTATTTTATCGACTTTTTTTTACAGATTAGTAACACACAATTAGAGAATGACATAAATGACAATTTACAATCACATTAAACAATACCAAAGTACTTAGGGATATTTAGTAAAATATATGAGACTCGTACAATAAAAGCTACAAAATATTGCTGAAAGAAATTGAGACCTTCACAAATGGGGGCATATACCATGCCCATGTATTAGAAGACTAAATATTATTGAGATGTCAATTCCTTTCAAATTGATGTGTACATTTATTATAATGTCAATCAAATTCCCAGCAGGCTTTTTCTGTAGACATTAACAAATTATATCTAAAATGTTTTGGGGAATACAGAGACCTAGAATAGCTGAAATAATTTTAATTTGATAAAAGAGGAAAGAATGTAGAGGACTTACACTTCCTGTTTTCAAGATTTACTGTAAAACTATAGCAGTTAAAAAATCATGTTACTGGCATAGAAATAGACATGTAAATCAACAGAACAGAGTCCAGACATAAACCAGCTCATACACAATCAATTGATTTTTGACAAAGGCACCACAGTAATTCAATGTGTACAGGATAGTCATTACAAGAAATGTTACTGAAAGAACCACTTATGTACATAGGAAAAAGTGAATCATGATGTTTACCTTACAGTTTATCCAAAAGGGTAACTTGAAATGGAGCATGGGCCTAAATATAAAAACTAAAACTCATGCACTTCTGGTTTGTTCATTACACACTGTACCAAAATATAGCTCTGTAACACATAAATACATAGAATCATCATATGCAAACTAAAATGACAAAAAAATTAATTTAAAACTTTAAAATGAAGAAAAAATAAAAAATTGGAGACTATTGGCCTGGAGATGTAAAATTTACAAACAGAAACATAAAATGTTAAAACTATAAAACATCCAGAAAAAATTCATTGAAAAGAAAACACTCTACAATTTTAGGAGAACACTTCTTAAATGACACAAAAAACATAAAAGACAAAAATGATACAAACTGGACTTCATCAAAATTAAAAATATCTTCACTTTGAAAGATACCATTAGGTAAATGAAAAGACAAGGCTCATACTGAGAGGAAGTATTTTTAGTAATCGTGGCCCTAACATACATTGAAAGACCTTCCTGTATAGTCTTTGAAAGTAGTTCTTTTCACTCCTTCCAACAGAGTAGTCAGGCCTTAATGCCTAAGTTATGGGCTCTCTTTCACTTCTGGTATCCAAAAAGTAGTAAAGTGATGTTTTGTGTTTTAGGGCAAAAAATAAAAAAATAAAAATAAATAACATAAAATAAATAAATAAATAAATAAATAAATAAATAAATAAAAGTTGAGAAGTGGTATGTTAAAGGCATACCTTAATCAGTCTTTCCTTACAAAAGTCTAGGTCAGTTGAAGAAAAAGCAAAACTTAGCTTGATAGTCCAAAAGTCGTACACATGCTTCTGAGGTTTAGGTTCTGGCTTTAACATAGGTTAGAGAACCTCTAAGTACAAGATTGGCAAAGAAGGGATGGAAGCTCAAATATGTTAACACATATTTTAGTGTCCTACGCAAACAATGGTATAAATCCAGGTAAGCATAATTCCTTCTTCTGGAGAAATAACAGAATGGAGGGAAAAAAAAGAGAAGAGGGCAAGCATGTTCATTAGTTTCCAGGAATAATCAAGAGCAATTTATGCAGCCACAGAGGCTTGGGACCCACTTACAACCCTAGGCAAGATAAAATGACAAATATTAAATTTTCACCAACCTTGAAAAGTGATTATACAACCAGGATTTAATGTGATTTAGAAAATAACTTTGTCTCTTACACTAAAATGTTAAGGAAAATATTAAAATCTTGCCATTCTTCAAGAAAATTTTGACAAGGTATTAACTGTCATCATTTTTTAAAATTACTTTATTGAGATTGAATACAAAAGCTGTACATATTTAATGTATGCAACTTGATGAGTTTGGGACACATAAGTTAATAGTGTGGATATGTTCTAAGAAATGTGTTGTTAGGTGATTTTGTCATTATGTGGACATTGTAGAGTGTACTTATACGAACCTGGACAGTATAATCTACTACATATGTAGGCTATATGGTATAACCTATTGCTGTTAGGCTACACATCTGTACAGCATGTTACCATATTGAATACTACCGGCAACTATAAAACAATGGTAAGTCTTTGCATATCTAATCATAAGGTACAATAAATAATTATAAAATATTTAAAATGGTACAGCTGTTTAGTATACCTACCATGAATGGAGCTTGCAGGACTAGAAGTTTCTCTGAGTCAGTGAATGAAGAGGGAGTAATATGAAGGCCTAGGAGAATACCGTATACTACTCTACACTTTATAAACACCATACACCCAAGGGCTACACTAAATTTATTTTAAAATTTCTATCTTCAGTAATAAATTAATCTAGCTTACTGTTGCTTTTTTACTTTATACATATTTTATTTTTTTAACTTCTTTTTTTGAAATAGTACATTTTAAAACAGCTTTTGTGAATCTGTACAAAATATTTTGTTTATATTCTTATTCTATAAGAATTTTCTATTTGTAAATTTTAGATTTTTTTTTTTACTCTAAATTTTTTGTTAAAACTAAGATGCAAACATATACATTAGCCTAGACCCACATAGGGTAAGGATCATCAAAATGTCACTAGGTTGTAAAGCATTTTCAGATTTATTATAATCTTATAGGACCACTGTTTTATATGCCATCTATTGTTGACCAAAATACCATTATTCAGCTGACTTTATACATGTTGAAACCATCACAATCTATGCCATAAATATATCCATCACATGACAAAGTTTCTTCCCACTTGCTCTATTTATTATTATTATTATTTGTAATAAGAACACAACATAGCAAAATCCATGGATGCTCAAGTCCTGCAGTGGGCCTTGCAGAACCCTCAGATACAAAAAATCAGCCCTTCATATCTATTTCTGCGTGCCATGAATAATACTGTATTTTGGATCAGGGATTTGTTGAATTTGTGGATGCAGAACTCATGGATATGGAAGGCAGACCAGATGTACCATTTTCTTTATCCATACATCAGTTGATGGACACAGGTTGCTTTCATGTCTTGTCTATTGCAAGTAATGCTGCACTGAACATGGGAGAGCAGATAACTCCTTAAGCTCCTGTTTTCAATTCTTTTGGATATGTACCCAGACAAGGGATTGTGGGATCGTATGGTAATTTTATTTTAAAAAAATTTTGAGGAAACTCCATACTGCAACAATTTACATTCCCACCAACAGTGTTCCCTTTGCTCTATATTCTTGCCAACACATGTCTTTCGTTTTGCTTTGGTTTTGGTTTTGGTTGTTTGTTTTGATAATAGCCATTCTAGCAGGTATCAGGTCATATCTCATGTGGTTTTGACTTTTATTTCCCTGATGTTAGTGATGTTGATGACCTTTTCCTATACCTGTTGGTCAATTGTATGACTTTTGAGAAATGTCTATAAGTTCCTTTGCCCATTTTAAATCAGATTATTTATTTATTTTGCTATTGAGTTGTAGGGGTTCCTTATATTTTGGATAATAACTCTTTATCAAACATATGGTCTGGAAATATTTTCTTCCATTCCATAGTTTGCCTTTTCATTTTGTTGATTGTGTTCTTCACCATGAAGAAGCTTTATAGTTCCATGCAATCATGGTTGTCTGTTTTGTTTCATTGCCTGTGCTTTTGGTGTCATGTCCAATAAGTCATTGCCAAACCCAGTGTCAAGAAGCTTCTATCCTATGTTTTCTACTAGAAGTTGTATAGTTTCAGGTCTTAGGTTTAAGTCCCTGTTCCACTTTGAGTTGATCTTTGTATCTGATGTAATGGCCTAATTTTATTCTTCTGCATATGGATACCCAATTTT
>NW_016819633.1:172017-187302 GCF_001698545.2 Rhinopithecus bieti | reverse complement strand
TATAAACACCATACACCCAAGGGCTACACTAAATTTATTTTAAAATTTCTATCTTCAGTAATAAATTAATCTAGCTTACTGTTGCTTTTTTACTTTATACATATTTTATTTTTTTAACTTCTTTTTTTGAAATAGTACATTTTAAAACAGCTTTTGTGAATCTGTACAAAAATATTTTTGTTTATATTCTTATTCTATAAGAATTTTTCTATTTGTAAATTTTTAGATTTTTTTTTTTACTCTAAATTTTTTGTTAAAAACTAAGATGCAAACATATACATTAGCCTAGACCCACATAGGGTAAGGATCATCAAAATGTCACTAGGTTGTAAAGCATTTTTCAGATTTATTATAATCTTATAGGACCACTGTTTTATATGCCATCTATTGTTGACCAAAATACCATTATTCAGCTGACTTTATACATGTTGAAACCATCACAATCTATGCCATAAATATATCCATCACATGACAAAGTTTCTTCCCACTTGCTCTATTTATTATTATTATTATTTGTAATAAGAACACAACATAGCAAAATCCATGGATGCTCAAGTCCTGCAGTGGGCCTTGCAGAACCCTCAGATACAAAAAATCAGCCCTTCATATCTATTTCTGCGTGCCATGAATAATACTGTATTTTGGATCAGGGATTTGTTGAATTTGTGGATGCAGAACTCATGGATATGGAAGGCAGACCAGATGTACCATTTTCTTTATCCATACATCAGTTGATGGACACAGGTTGCTTTCATGTCTTGTCTATTGCAAGTAATGCTGCACTGAACATGGGAGAGCAGATAACTCCTTAAGCTCCTGTTTTCAATTCTTTTGGATATGTACCCAGACAAGGGATTGTGGGATCGTATGGTAATTTTATTTTTAAAAAAATTTTTGAGGAAACTCCATACTGCAACAATTTACATTCCCACCAACAGTGTTCCCTTTGCTCTATATTCTTGCCAACACATGTCTTTCGTTTTGCTTTGGTTTTGGTTTTGGTTGTTTGTTTTTGATAATAGCCATTCTAGCAGGTATCAGGTCATATCTCATGTGGTTTTGACTTTTATTTCCCTGATGTTAGTGATGTTGATGACCTTTTCCTATACCTGTTGGTCAATTGTATGACTTTTGAGAAATGTCTATAAGTTCCTTTGCCCATTTTTAAATCAGATTATTTATTTATTTTGCTATTGAGTTGTAGGGGTTCCTTATATTTTGGATAATAACTCTTTATCAAACATATGGTCTGGAAATATTTTCTTCCATTCCATAGTTTGCCTTTTCATTTTGTTGATTGTGTTCTTCACCATGAAGAAGCTTTATAGTTCCATGCAATCATGGTTGTCTGTTTTTGTTTCATTGCCTGTGCTTTTGGTGTCATGTCCAATAAGTCATTGCCAAACCCAGTGTCAAGAAGCTTCTATCCTATGTTTTCTACTAGAAGTTGTATAGTTTCAGGTCTTAGGTTTAAGTCCCTGTTCCACTTTGAGTTGATCTTTGTATCTGATGTAATGGCCTAATTTTATTCTTCTGCATATGGATACCCAATTTTGCCATTTTTCCCAGCTGCCAATTTTCCCAGCACCATTTATTGAAGAGGCTTTCCTTCCCCATTGTGTATTCATGGCATTCTTGTCAAACATTGGTTGAATTTTTGTGCATGACTTCATTTCTGGCACTTTATCCTGCTCCACTGGTCTGTATGTCTGTTTCTATGCCAGTACTACACCGTTTTGATTACTGTAGCTTTGTACTAAGTTTTAAGATCAGGAAGTGTGATGTATCCAGCTTTGTTTTTTCTCAAAATTGCTTTGCTGATTCATGGTCTTTGTGGTTTCAGATGAATTTTAAGATTTTATTCTATTGCTGTAAAAGTTGCCATTGGGATTTTGATAGCGATTACATTGAACCTGTAAATTGCTTTCGGAATTATGGTTATTTTAACATATTAATTCTTCCAATACATGAAGATAGAATATGTTTCCATTTATTTGTGTGTACTTTAATTTCTTTTATAAACATTTTGTACATTTTAGTATATATTTAATCAATTCCTATTTTATTAATTTAAATTGATTTAAATTATATATTTAAATCAATTCCTATTTTATTAATTTTGATGCTATTTTAAATACCATTGTTTTTGTATTTTCCTTTTCAGATTGCTTATTGTTAGTGCATAGAAACATGACTGAGTTATTTTGATCTTGAGTCCTACAACTTTACTAAATTCTAACAAGTTTTTTTGTGGGGAATCTTTGGGGTTTTCTATGTATAATATGTAATCTGAAAATAGAGAAAATTTTTGTTCCTTCTGTCTAATTTGGTTGCCTTTTATTTCTTTTTCTTGCCTAATTGCTCTATGACTTTTAGTATTATGACAAACAGAAGTGGTGAGAGTCAGTATTTTTGCCTTGTACCAGATCTTATAAGAAGAAGTTTTAAGTTTCTCACCTTTAAGTGTGATGTTAGGTGTGCGCTTTTCATTTGCAGCCTTTATGGTTTTCAATTAAAATTGTCTATACCCAATTTATTGAGGTTGTTTCATCATATAAGAATGTTGGGCCGGGCGCGGTGGCTCAAGCCTGTAATCCCAGCACTTTAGGAGGCCGAGACGGACGGATCACGAGGTCAGGAGATCGAGACCATCCTGGCTAACATGGTGAAACCCCATCTCTACTAAAAATACAAAAAATTAGCCGGGCGAGGTGGCGGGCGCCTCTAGTCCCAGCTACTCAGGAGGCTGAGGCTGGAGAATGGCGTGAATCCGGGAGGCAGAGCTTGCAGTGAGCCGAGATAGCGCCACTGCACTCCAGCCTGGGCGACAGAGCGAGACTCCGTCTCAAAAAACAAAAAAAAAAGAAATTTGAATTTTGTCAAATTGTTTTTTCTGCATCTCTAGATGATCATAGAATTTTATTCTTTATTCTTTTAATGTAGTGTATCATATTTATTAATTTGTATATGATGAATCATCCTTGCATCCCAGGGATAACTTCCATTTGGTCATGACATAGGATCTTTTTAATATACTATTATATTTGGTTTGCTAATATTTTGCTGTGGATTTTTGCATCCCTTTTCATCAGTGATATTGGCCCCTAGTTTTCTTTCCTTGTGATATCCTTGTCTGGTGTTGTTATGGTAATGTTGACCTCATGAATTTGGATGGTTTCCTCTTCTATTTTTTGGAAGAGTTTAAGATGGACTGGTAGTAAATGTTTTTGAAATGTTTGGCAGAATTTAAATGTAAAGTCGTCTGAACCTAGTCTGTTCTTTATTGGGAGGTTTGTGGTTATGTACTCAATCTCTTCTCTTTTAATTGATCTGTTCAGCTCCCTATTATTTCTTGATTTAGTCTTACTAGGTTGTAGGTTTCTAGGAATTTATCTATTTCTTCAAGGTTGTTCATTTGTTGGTGTATAATTATTCATAGCAGTCCCTCCTGATCTTTTTTGTCATTGGTCATAATGACTCCCATTCAATTTCTGATTCTATTTGAATCTATACTCTTTTCCCTAGTCTAAGTATTTTGTCAATTTTGTTTATCTTTTCAAGAAACAGACTCTTAGTTTTATGCATGTTTTTCTACTGTCATTCTTACTTTCATTTTATTTATCTTTGCTCTAATTTTTGTTATTTCATATCTTCTGCTAACTTTGGACTTTGTATGCTCTACATTTTCTAGTTTTTTTTAGCTGTAATATTAGGTTGTTTATTTGAAGTCTTTCTTCTTTCATGGAGGCACTTGCCAGTTTAAACTTCTTTTAATATGGATTTTGAAGTTTTGGCATGGTGGGTCTTATTTTTATTTGTCTCCGGACATATTCAATTTTCCTTTTGATTTCTTCTATTATCCAGTGGCTGTTCAAGTGTGTTGTATAATTTCCAAGAATCTGTGAAGTTTTCACTTTATTTTGTTACTCATTTTCAGTTTAATTTTAATGTGGTCAGAAAAGAGACTTGAAATTATTCAAACTTTCTTCAGCATATTAAAACTTGCTTTGTAACCCATGTGTAATCCATCTTGGAGTGTTACATGTGCACTTGAGAAGAATGTATATTTTGCTTCCATTGGGTGAAATGTTCTGTATGTTGTCTGTTAGGTTCATTTGATCTAAAGTGTTGTAACATCTTGCTGTCTTCTTATTCACTTTCTGTCTGGATCTGTATGTTATTATAGGTAAAGTATTAAAGTTTCCTACTATTATGGATAAATTTTTATCCCTTTAGACATGTCAATATTTGCATATTTACATCCTCTGATGTTGGCAACACACATATATGTATACATATATACATAAACACATATATATGAACACACAAAATAATTCATGTATGTTCCCATTAATTTATTATTTTATTATTATATAATGATCTTTTGTGTTTCTGGTGAACAGTTTTCTTATAATTCTACTTTTCTGACATGCCTATAGCCAGCCTGATCTGCTTAGGTTATCATTTACATAAAATCTTTCTGCATTCCCTCACTTTCAGCCGATGTGTATCTTTTTTTTTTTTTTTTTTTTAAGATAGAGTCTTGCTCTGTCACCAGCCTGGAGTGCAGTGGCGCCATCTCAGCTCACTGCAACCTGTGCCTCCAGGGTTCAAGGGATTCTCCTGCCTCAGCCTCCCAAGTAGCTGGGATTACAGGTGCGTGCCACCATGCCCAGTTAACTTTTGTATTTTTGGTAGAGACAGATTTCACCATGGTGGCCAGGATTGTCTCCATCTCTTGACCTTGTGATCTGCCCACCTTGGCCTCTCAAAGTGCTGGGATTACAGGTGTGAGCTACCACACCTGGCCAAGATGTGTATCTTTAAATCTAAATGTGTCTCTTGTAGATAGCATAGAGTTGGATTTTATCATTTTCTTAATTTAGCCACTCTAAATTAAGCCACTCTAAATTAAATAATCTATCTATTATTTTTATTGGTGAGATTAATAAATTTACATTTAAAGTAATAATTCATACTATCATCATTTAGTTGTTTTCTGTCTTGTAGTTCTTTTGTTCCCCTCTTATTATCATTTTATGTAATATAATCACTTTTTGTAGTGACATACTTTCTTTTCTTTTGTGTCTATATCTACTATATGTTTTTTCATTGTAGTTACCATGAAACTTATGTAAAATTTTAATATTTATAACAGTTTATTTTAAGCTGATAGCAGCAACTTAGAGCATATACACAAACTACACTCTTAGTCCTCCACACACACTTTATGTTATTGATGGGTATACTTCTTTTTATACTGTGTATCCATCAACACATTTTTATAGTTATAGTTGTTTTAATACCTCTTTTAATTTTATGGTATAATTAAAAGGCATTTCTGGACCACCATTATAGTAATAATTATATTATAACATTATTGAACATATAAAACTCTATATGTTTACTTTATCAGTGAGGTTTATACTCTCATATGTTTTCATGTTGCTGTTTTTTTTTTGTTGTTGGTACTATATTTTAACTTGAAAAACTTCCTTTATCACTTCTTCAAAGGCAAGTATAGTTGTAATGAACTTCCTCCATTTTTGTTTGTTTGGAAAAGTCTTTATCTCTCCTTTATTTTAAAGGACAGTTTTGCCAGGTATACTATTCTTGATTGAAAGATTTTCTTTTTTTTTTTTTCCTTTTATAGTACTGTGAATATATCATTCTACTTTTTTCTGGCCTGGCAGGTTTCTGCTGAGTAATCTGCTGATGATCTCATTAGATTTCCTCTGTATGTGACAAGTTGCTATTCTCTTGCTGCTTCCAAAATTCTTCATCTTTGACTTTTGACAATTTTATATGTATCAATGTAGATCTCTTTACATTTAATCTACTTTGGGTCCTTTGGATTCCATAAATATTTATGTCTATTTTCTCCCCAGTTTTGAAAAAAGTTCAGCTACTATTTCTTTAAATACATTTTTTGCTTATTTTTTTCCTCCTTCTTGGAATTTCATAATTGTATATTGGCTCACATGATGATGTCCCATAAGTCCCATCCGCTTTATTCACTCTACTATTCTTTTACCCTCATTGTTTTTCTGCCAAGGTGATTTCAAGTGGCATATATTTGGGTTTACTGACGATTTTGTTCCACTGATTCTGCTGTTGAAGCTCTCAATTAAACCTCTCTATTAAACTATTATTTTAGTGTCATTGTTTTTCTGCCCAGATTATTTCAACTGGCCTATATTTTGGTTTACTGATGATTCTGTTCAACTGATTCTGCTGTTGAAGCTCTCTATTAAATTTTTCAGTTCAGTCATTATGTTCTTCAGATCTAATTTTTTTATGGTTGCTGTCTCTTTGTTGAACTTCTAATTTTGTTCATGTATTATTTTCCTGATATTTTGAAGTTGTCTGTCTGCATTTTCTTGCATCTCATCGAGCTTCTTTAAAGGGATTATTTTGAATTTTTTTTTTCCTTTCTGTCAGGAAGTTTATAGGCCTCTATTTCTTTAGGGCTGATTACTAGAGTTTTATTTTATTTAACTTTGGTGGCATCATGATTCCCTGATTACTCATGACCTGGTGTCTCCACATTAGAGGGGAGATGTGGGTAATGTGAAACTGTACTTCTTACTCTTTTCAACATATCTCGTCTCTCTTTCTGTGCTCTAATAGAGCACTGTGACCTCTTATTGGGTTCCAAAGCTTCCCTGGAGATATTTTTATCCTTACATGGTCATTAATTTGTGTTTTGTGGAGGCATGGGGGCTGGAAATTCTTACTTTGACTTCTTGCTGATATTACTCCTGTAATCATTTCGGAATTCAATCTGAGCATTACCTTTTTGTATAAAAACATCTCAATAACTTTAAGACAATTACAAAAGTCCATAGTTTGGTTACAGTAGGTAGCCATGAACAGAGAGGAGAGTCCCTCCAACCCCACCACCAGAAATGTCAGGCAACCATCATGTGATGGTCAGGCTGTTATTAAACTGTCTCTCTAAAATAATAATTGTCCACAGTCAGTACCAGGGAAAGGCAGCCTCCCAATCAGTAGAAAAAACTTGAAACATGATCAGCAGCTTCTGATACGATCTCACGAGTTGGGCAAGTTGGCTCAAGCATGTGCATTAAGAGGATAAATGGTGGACTTTAACTGATATATGCCCTTCTAGGAACATTCAACGGGGAAGAGAAGAATGTGGCATGGGAGCACATGTACAACTCCAGTAAACACACTGTGCATGTGCCCCCTCCTAAGTGCTAGCCGGCCACCACACATGCAGAAAGTCCACCTCAAGGGAAGAATTATGGGAAAAGAAATGCAAGATTCCAGAGGCATGTCAACACATAAAACCCGAAGTCAAAGGTCAAATCACATACTTGTTCTCAAGTTGCCTGTTGGCCCTCTTCCAAGTATACTTTACTTTTCTTCATTCCTGTCCTAAAACGTTTTAATAAACTTTCCTTTGTGCTCTAAAACTTGCCTTGGTTTCTCACTCTGCCTTCTGCCCCTCAGCTGAATTCTTTCTTCTAAGGAGGCAACAATTGAGCTTGCAGCAGATGTGTACAAACTGACCCCTAACAGTTTGACCAAAACACCTTACATGATCTGGCACTTACTTATTTCACTATGCTTATTCATAATCTTCTTTCACTTGATTTCAGTCCTTTAAAGCATAGCATCTTTTAAAAATTTCTTTATACATGTCATATTTTATTCTACCTTAAGGAGATCTTACGTTATGTTGCTCGCATCTGGAGAGTTCCTACTTCCTCCATCTTTATCAGCTTAACTTCCAAGTTATCCTTCAGTCTTCAGCTTATAGTCATTTCTTTAAAGAATCCCAAGGTATGGCATATTGTACATCCTCAACAAATTCTAGTAAATCAATGATAAATAGATAAATAAAATTTTCCTCCAAATTTTCTAGTTTTGATCAAATACTTCTGATATTTACTCTCATTGTACTTTATATTTTTTATAATTATTACCATGATAATTACTCAGTTGTGAAATGAGCTGTTTAATGTATACATCTCTTGCTTTATTACGAGCTCTATGAACGTAGGGGCCATGTTGGTGTTATTCATGATATTATTCCCAGTTTGAGTAAATATCTGTCCAATGAAATATATCAAACATAGAATGGAGATACAACTTTCATAATAAAGGCTCTAACATGACATATAGCCACAATTCGACAAACATGGAAAAACTCCAAGAATCCAGAGATTTTCTAAAAGTGTTAGAAATTTTACCAATAGCAGAACACTAATACATTTTTAATGTAATTTTTTTTTTTTTTTTTTGAGACAGAGTCTTGCTCTGTCACCCAGACTGGAGTGCAATGGTGCAATCTCAGCTCACTGCAACCTCTGCCTCCCAGGTTCAAGTGATTCTCCTACCTCAGCCTCCTGAGTAGCTACGACTCCAAGCATGTGCCACCATGCCCAGCTAATTTTTTGTATTATTAGTAGAGATGGGGTTTCACTGTATTAGCCAGGATGGTCTTGATCTTCTGACCTCATGATCTACCCGCCTCGGCCTCCCAAAGTGCTGGGAATACAGGCATGAGCCACCGTGCCTGGCCAATGTGACTTTTAAAATAATTTATCATCTCAAAATATAGCACATGGTAGTAATAATAATGGTTATGTGAACCTAATTATGTCTTATTTAAACATTGAAATCTGGTTGGTGAAGTAGAAGCTGTACGAATCATAGATGAGAATGGACATGTCAGGACTTAATCTTTTTTCTGCTCTATCGTGTTGAATATCCTTCATGTAATAGGATGTGTTAATTGAGGACTTTTCCTTCTGACTGAAGCCTCATTAGTGAGAAAAACAGATGACAACATAGGTGCTAGACATATTTACAGGACTTGGTACAGCAGCAAAATTGGTTTTCTGACCTTACCCCTCAAACTGCAGCCTATATATTAAAAAAAAAAAGAAAAAGCCAAGGACTGATGGAAGAAAAGTTTTGAAATTTGTGTGTTTGTTTGTTAAAAAGTTGTGATTCTGTGCATTTTTTCTCTCAAGCCAAATGAGAAAATCTTAGAAACAACATAAAGTGAATATGTTGGCCCGAAGCAAGACCTGACATTTGACCCCCTTGGTGGAAACCTATTAAGCAAATGAAAACTGTAGACTTGCTTTATATGAAACCAAAATAAATAAGAAAAATATTCACAGAAATCATCAATCTATCTGCCCAGGAGTTTAATGGTAGGGTGCAATAAGTTGATGCTCTTGCCTGGGATGGCAAAATATGGCTGGCTGGACCTGTCTAAGGAAGAAAAGTGGAGAAAAAGGGTCACAATCAGAACAACTAGCACTTAGAGAATTGAGTGGAGCAAAGTGTTTTCATTTATGCCTCTGATAACAGCCATGTTGCAACCGTCTTGTAAACTTCCTCCTAACCTCCACAACAAGAAGATATAGCCTACTATGACAATACAGCCTGAAGAGAACAGTCTGACCCCGCTGATTCCCCCAAACTGAAGCCAAATGGAAGTAAAAAATGATATATTCATGTGATATCAAATATTGCCTGGGAAGAATAATGAACTCATAAAAGCACTCCAAGAGAGAAGCAGCATTTGGACATTTGCACTAGAGAGGGAATGAATAGCGAATCTTAACAGCACCAGTCTAGTAAGACCCTTTCTTTCCTCCTTCCTTCTGCCGCTATCCCGGAGTAAAAGTAGCTTAATAAGTAGTAGGAGTTTTGAAAGAACAAGACCCAGACATTTTCTGTCAAGGCTTCTGAGTCTATATGAAACTTAAAATGAGAAGAGAGAAACTTTGAATTAAAAGAGTTAAGTTTTGTATTAGAATGCCTAACCCCTTTGTAACATGAAAATTTTATTTTTAACTGATAAAAGTGACAGAGAAAACTATGATTTTTTTCACTTATCATAGACAAGTCTGGAATACAGTTCTAACTGGGCTCGACTGAAGTAATTCTCTGATAACAGTCTACGTAATATAGCCGGTTAAATAAACAAATTACATGACTCTGAAGGAATTTTCCTCTTTGTGATGCTACATTCTTCAAGCTAGGAAGCAGACATGCAAAATAGGCACTGTCAATCTCAGATGCCATGTGTGTTTGTGTGTGTGAGTGTGTGTGTGTGTGTGTGTAATTGAAAACTAATAGTGGAAAGACAAGGTTCTGAAAAGAATTCATTTGGGTAAAGGGGGCACAAGAGACAACTTTCAGAGGCAACAGCGGCTAACTTCAGAGAAGAAAGGTCCAATTCTCAGTATCAGGTGTATAAGTTCAGTCAGTGTGTGTGCCTAACAGGGCTGGTATTATATTTTTCCCCATTGGAAGAACACAAGATAATTATTTATGTCTACCTCACCTCTAAACATAATGATCTTATTCTAGAGAGACTGTAAAGTATCTAATATCCTTTAACAAATTTTCTGCTTATATTAAAAAGAGCTGGTTTCCATGGCTTTTCACTAAGAATTCTGATAAACACAGAGGGAAATGCAGGGATTATTTAAATGTCTGTTCTATATTTTGCAAAGAAAATACTGTGTGTATCATATATGTATGGTCCTAGGGCCAGAAACTTTAAAAGGGGAAATGATTCAAGAGAATCTATTGGACCCCTGAAACTAATTTAATAACTATAATAAAAGTTGAGAGGAAACAATGATGTCAGTACCAGAAGAGATGTATGTAAACTTGATCACTATGAGAAATCAAATTGATTAGGAGCACATAGTTTTTCCTCCAAAACAGAAATGCTAGATAAGGAAAAAGACAAAAATATTCCTAAGAGAGAGGGGAGGAGAAGGAAAGAAGGAAGGGTTGGGGAGGGGATAAGGGAGAAAGAAAGAAACCCAAGAGGCAGAGAAAAAAAGAGAACTCAAAGCCAAAGTAAGGAATAGAAGCAACCCATGGTGGTAGCAGAAACAGATTTTTGTCTGTCAGGTTTTATTTTTTCAATGCTGCCAGAAGCTGAGTGCAGTAGAACTGCACATGAGAGTAATATCTCAGACAGTTTGGCAGAAGACACAAGACTCTTGGATCAGAAACTCCTGGGTGAGAGACAAGGCATAGCAAGTAGCATGATAGTTATGTTTGCATTGATTCTCCTTGCCTCCCAAGTACCATGTGTATAATGTGGAGGCACATTCCAGTGGATCTTGTACGCACAGTGAATTAGAATCACAGCAATGGAACCCTGAACACAGGAAACTTCCAATTTAGTAGGGGGCTGCTAGCATACTTGCCTAGGCTGTGCCCTGATGGCGAGTATTCTCTTTGTTATCCATCCAGGAAACAATCTGTCCTTTTCGTAGGCAAAAGATACTATTTGTATTATTCATGCCTGTTTGTTATTAAAAACATACACACATGCACATAGGAAGACAGTTTGTAACAACGCTAGCCATGTTTCTTTTCAGAAAACACGTAGAAGCACAATATAAAGAATTTTCTCCCAATTATATCAGAAGTCACAAAGGACTAGATACATCTCACTTGAGTCATTTTGCCTTGGCCATCTCTCTCACTATGAGGTCAGTGTCAACACACAAAAAATTGGCAACTATAAAACCTCTGCCCACTGGTCCAGAAATGCAGGATAGAACTGATTTATCTAATCTTTGTGGTGGATGATAAAGGAGGTACCCAAGGGAAACTGAAACTCTAATTAGATTAGACATAGCTAAAGAGAGAATTAGGGAATCAGAAGATATAAGCTAGGAGAAAGTAGCAAAGAAGATTTAGTAATGAAAAGTGCAGCAGGAAACTCAGGATAAAATATAACAATCTGTATAAATAATATAAATCTAGGCCGGGCACAGTGGCTCAAGCCTGTAATCCCAGCACTTTGGGAGGCTGAGACGGGGGGATCATGAGGTCAGGAGATCGAGACCATCCTGGCTAACATGGTGAAACCCCATCTCTACTAAAAAAATAATACAAAAAACTAGCCGGGTGAGGTGGTGGGCGCCTGTAGTCCCAGCTACTCGGGAGGCTGAGGCAAGAGAATGGTGTAAACCCAGGAGGCGGAGCTTGCAGTGAGCTGAGATCCGGTCACTGCGCTCCAGTCTGGGTGACAGAGCAAGACTCCGTCTCAAAATAATAATAATAATAATAATAACAATAATATAAATCTAAAGGGGAAAAAATAGAACCAATGGAAAATGGCAATATGTAAAGAGAAAATAACAGAAATTTTCCTATAAAGACAGGTATCTTCACTTTAAAAAGAAAAACTAAATCATTAGCTTGATAATTTTATAATGAAACTGTGGAATATTAAAGATAAAGAGAAAATCTTAAAGAATATGAGATAATATAATAATCTCTAGAATCCTCTAGAATTTAGAGATTACTATTTAAAAGCTTCAAATTGCTGGGATAAAAAAACTATTCACCTAGAATTCTATATCCATCCAAACTAAAAAATAAAAAATAAAATGAAGAATACGAGTGTTACTTACTCATAAACTATTACTGAGAGGTTTACTTTAGCAACAGAAGAATTGAAATCTGAATAAAGAGTGAAACATGAAAAGCAATGGTAAACAAACAACTCAATAAATTAGCTTGGTAAAGCTGTGAACTATGAAAACAAAACAGGCTGGGCATGGTGGCTCACACCTGTAATCCCAGTACTTTGGGAGCCTGAGGCGGATGGATCACCTGAGGTCAGGAGTTTGAGACCAGCGTGGCCAACATGGTGAAACCGTGTCTCTACTAAAAATACAAAAAAAAAATTAGCTGGACATGGTGGCAGGTACATTTAATCTCAGCTACTTGGAAGGCTGAAACAGGAGAATTGCTTGAACCTGGGGGTGGAAGTTGTAGTGAGCCAAGATCATGCCACTGCACTCCAGCTTGGGCAACAGAGTGAGACTCTGTCTCAAAAAACAAAAACAAAAACCTAATTTTGTTGGTTTTCATGACAATATTGAATGAAATTACTCAACAGACACATAGGTGATATAGCGGAACTTGGAGTTTACAGCTAAAATATTTGAAGTTCCTTTACTTGGTAGGATGGAGGATAGAAATATTGATAATTTATTATTCTTGTATGTAAGTTCCAAACAGTAGTTGGTTTGTTTGTATCCTGCAGTAACTACAGCACTGAAAATGATCTCTGCCATGTATTTTGTTTGTTTTGTTTAGTAATGACTGTGGCCTCATACATTTTTGCTTTGTTTTTCCCTTTTTTATGGATAAACTTTTAACTTATGCCAGTTTTAGGTTTGCAGGACTATTATAAAGATATTGCAAACAGTTTCTATATATCCCACACCCGGTTCCTCTATTATTAACATCTTACCTTAATGTAATACATTTGTTACACATATTGCACAAATATTGACACATCATTAGTTAGTAAAGTCCATACTTTACTTCAATTTCCTTGGTTTTCTCCTATTCTTTTTTTTCTCTTCCTGTATCCCACTTAGTTTACCACATTAAATTTAGGTTTCAGCTTTTCTTAGGTTCCTCTTGGTTGTGACAATTTTGCACAATGTTCTTGTTTTTAATAATCTTTTCAAAACTTCTGTTTTAAAAAGAATTAGTCAGGTAGTTTTTGTAGAACATCTTCCAATTAGAATTTGCCTCATGTCTTGCTCCTGATTTGACTACAGTGATATGTTTGGTTGACAAAGACCACAGAAGAAAAGTGCCATTCTTATCACATCATATGAAGAGTATAATGATATAGGACTTGTTGTTACTAACCTTGATCACCAGGTAGTGTTTGTCAATTTCTTTCCCTGTAAAGTTGTTTTCTCCCTTTTCATGCTGTATTCTTTTTTAAGGAAAGTTGTTATGCACAGCCAAATTTTAGAAGTAGGGTTGTTTATAACTTCAGTTTTATAAAAGATATCCCTCCTCATTTAAAAAATTTTTAATACAGAAGAATATAAACGGGAAAGTAAATGTAACAGTTTTAAATGCAATGAGTATTTTGGAAAATATCATTTTATACATTTCTATATTCATACACAAATACATATACACAGATATGCTCACATGGCACATTCAAACATATAGTTTTACACGTAAGGAACCATGCTACAATAACTGTATTTTACATTTTTATATACCCTTTTTGAATGCAGATTTCCTTCCTTCCTTCCTTCCTTCCGTCCTTCCTTCCTTCCTTCCTTCCTTCCTTCCTTCCGTCCTTCCTTCCTTCCTTCCTTCCTTCCTTTTTTCTTTTTTTTTCCTTCCCTCCCTCTCACCCTCCCACCCTCCCTCCCTCCCTATTTTTGGCTTACATGCAACCTTCTTTCCTAGTACAACCTCTCTTCTAGCCTCAAAACCAATATTTGCAAGCTGTCGTGCATCCTTTTGTAGCTACTCTATATTTATGCATCAAGATGCAATTATATATGTCATTTTTTTTAAAAGGAGCGATTATATTCTGTACTTCTCTATGTCCAGCTTAGAGAGGTAGTAGAGTTTAGTTGTTAAGAATATAAACTCAGCCGGGCATGGTGGCTCAAGCCTGTAATCCCAGCACTTTGGGAGGCCAAGGTGGGCAGACCACGAGGTCAGGAGATCGAGACCATCCTGGCTAACATGGTGTAACCCCGTCTCTACTAAAAATGAAAAAAAATTAGCCGGGTGTGGTGGCAGGCACCTGTAATCCCAGCTATTCGGGAGGCTGAGGCAGGAGAATGGCATGAACTAGGGAGGCAGAGCTTGCAGTGAGCCGAGATCAAGCCACTGCACTCCAGCCTGGGGGACAGAGCAAGACTCCATCTCAAAAAAAAAAAAAAAAAAGAACATAAACTCAGACCAAAGACTATTCAAATCGACACATTAATTACCTGAGTGACCTTGGATTAAATTCTCTGTGCCTTAGTTTTGTCATCTTTAAGAAAAGGATAATAGAAATTCTTAACAAGGACATTAACGGACTAAAGGACTTAATAGACATATACGTAAAATGTAAAAGGATTGAACAAATGTTACCTCTTACTGTTTTGTTATGACGATTACTTTTTTCAACCAACAATAGCCTATAAAAATCTCTCAGTCCCTTAATTCGACTAGTAGAGTTGCAACTGCCTAAAATTCTATGTTAGAAACAAAAACCTCATTTTATTCAGTTGTTTCTCTATTGATGAGCATTTGCCTTCTTTGTCATTACAACGTGCTGCAGTGAACATCTTCACTAATGCAGTCCTTTGAACTTGGTCTTTTATTTGTAAAAAAACAGGTTTACAAGAGGAATACTACTGATTTAAAGAGGAATACTACTGAATATATATATATATATATATATATATATATATATATATATATATATATATTATATATTTT
>NW_016819633.1:152438-171480 GCF_001698545.2 Rhinopithecus bieti | reverse complement strand
GCCCAGCTAATTTTTTTTTTTTTGCATTTTTAGTAGAGACGGGGTTTCACCGTGTTAGCCAGGATGGTCTCGATCTCCTGACCTCGTGATCTGTCCGCCTCAGCCTCCCAAAGTGCTGGGATTACAGGCGTGAGCCACTGCGCCTGGCCCAGAATACATTTCTTAATTTCACAGTACTTAAGTTTTTGCAAACTTTTTATTGTTCCATAGTATTTACATTTTAAATGGCAGTCTTAATCATCTGAATTTATTTTAAAACTAGTAAGTCAAGGGTTCTCAAACTTTGGTGTACATTAAAATGGCCTAGAATATTTTCTAAAGTACAAACTGCTGGACCTGACCTGTCAAATTTCTGTTTCAGTCACTGTGCTGGGCAGACTATTGAGATTTTTAACTAGTTCTTAAGTGATGTTGACCCTACTGGTATAGAGACAAGACTTTGAAAACCACTGTAATAAAGATTCAAAATAGTTTGAAAAATACTGATTAAAAAATAAAATAAAATGAACTTTTAGTAAAGGTTTAGACATAATTATTCCATACTTCTTCCAGGTTTATATATTTAAAAATGACAGATCAATATCTTCTGACTCCCAAGAAGGTAATGACTCAACCATATGACACCATTTCCTGTGCTTCAGTATAAGAATGACCATTCCAGCAGTTAAATCTGTCCTCAAGTAGAAAGAGTTATGAGTTTCATGTTCATACAGAGACTAGAGAACCAATTTTAATAGATAATTGAGGGTAATTTATGCACTGGGCTGGTGGCTAACCTGAAGTACATTTCTGAGATTTGGGACCTTAAAAATCAAAGAATGTAAAGGAGATTAAGAACCAGTGGAGATAGTTCCTGAAAAAGAATTAGATTACCATTGGGCTTTGAGTCCAGAAAGAGGGATTAATTAAGAATACTTTGGAGTGACTAGAGTTGAAAAAGTGTTAATAATAAGTTGATCAAATCAAGAATAGTTTCTAAATCAAGGAAAAAGGCTGGAGGTTAAAATGACATTTAAGGTTTTAAATGCAATAATTCAATTAGCAAGTACAAAACCAAAAATATGGCTAGTAAAAAGACACAATGCCCTGCAAAGCTAGCATAATGCACACTTCTGTGCTGCTGATTACATTATGACTTCATAAGTTAAGATGCTTGATTAGTATAATAATTAAGGATTGCAAAACTGGAGTTAATTGCAGTTAGATACCTTGCCTAATGCCAATATATCCAGTAAGCTTTTTAACTGTGTTGAGATTTGTGAGACCAAAACTACTTTGTTCACTATGCCATACTGCCTTAATAAATAGTGTTGTCTACATCTCAAGTGATATAATTTTTTGTAGAAAGCAGGTACTGTTGTTTCTTAGTTAAATAATTTATTAATAATACTGCTGGGGAAACAATGAGTGGCTTTTAGCCTAAGACAGTGTTTCCCATGTTCCAGTAAACAATCCAGGTAATGATTTGGTTGTTGACAGAGACAAAGCCACATCTGTCATATCACTATTTTGAGACCCATTCTCTAAGCTACTAAAATGTACCTGACTTTAACACAATCTGACTTTTATTTTTAACATTCACATATATTTGTTATTTTGCATTCTAAAAACTCATCATCCTTTTCTATCTTCATCTGCCTGAAACTTACCCATTTTCTCCTGTTCTTTTTATGTCATTTGCCACAGTTGATTCGAAACCATTCTCCTTCATTGCCTGCCAGCTGGAACTGTCCTTCAATGTCTAACCCTTCAGATCCTTCCTTCTTTATAAAACACATTGCAGAGTATAATTAAAGTGGGTGCTGTTCTCCTGTATGTTGTCTAACATTTTACTTTGTGCCTGAGAGAGCTATTTATTTTAGCGGGCACAGAATCCTTGGGAATTGGTAGCTCCCAACGAGGGTCAGTAGGCAGCATGAAGAACAGATGACAGCCTGCAATACCTCCTTCGCATTTCTGTAAAGAGATTTGACATTTACAAAGTACTGCATGTTGCCTTTCCCTGTAAATCTCTGAAGACTTCATGAAAATAAAAGGCTTAATGATTTAAATGATTTTAAAAGCATTTGATATGCTTTTAAAAGTGAAAGATAAGCATTGTTGATTAAACCGAAGGATTGTAGGAATGGTGTAACCATGTGTAAGAATATCCAAATGCAGGAATAATATGTATCAGAGAATTTTGCTTAGAATTGCAATTCCAATGAAGGACCTGAGAATTCTGTTCACGGGAGGTCTCTGTGTCCTGAATAATCAATATAACTCTCTCTACAGTACTCTTAAATCGGGTAGTGTTGAAAGTACCTGAGAGTTCATTATTCTTCCATTTCTCAAATTTGAAAGCAAACTGAAATCCACCCTTAAATAAGAGAAATAAACTTTCTTTAATGATAGAGAACACTTTAAACTAAAGATTCAAATGTATCGCAAAGTTAATCTACCCTTGGGTCTTTTAAATTGCATATAAAAATCTGTATGCATTAATAAAAAATGACTTGACTTTATTAATACTGCTTATTTTTAATTTTCTCTTCTAAGCACACATCACAAAAAGGAAATTTTTCTGTAATATTTTCGTCATGCAGTATTTAGGAAAGTGCTCAGGTCAACTAATCTCTTTTATAGTAAATAGTTTAAGTGAGGAAAAAGTTAATAAATAAAAAGTAAAATTAGCTTTCATGACATTTTAATGTAAAACGCAAGGACAATTGTGATATGAATTAAGTCTCATTTATCCTTCAAGGTAATATAGAGAGCATGGAAAAGCTTCTAAAATAAGGTAGTGCTGAATTTGGTAGGACAAGGGGGAAGTGACCATAAGTTCATGAGTTGGGAGAAATAGCCATTTCAAAGGCATGTTTTTTCAGGGAGAATATTGCCAAAAAGACTTTAAGAGAAAGAATGATGGTTCCTTGACTCTGCTTCCATTCTCTTACTCCCTGCCCTAGCTAGTCTCCATCTAAAAAACTCACAAAAATTAGAGGCCAGGAAAAATTTTAAAATGTGAGCAATCTTTTAAAACTGGCCTTGATAATAAAACCTCATAAGTCACATTATCTATTTAAATTGTTAAATTCTTTAGAATGTCACATAATTTCTGAATTGTAATAGAATATTGTGAAATTTATCCTACAAAAAAGAAACTATATAAAATAGACAAATAAATTAGAATAAAATAGTATGAACACTGCTCAATTAAGAAATAGACTGCTGCTATACCTTAGGTGCTTTCTGTATATCCCTTTATGATTGTATCATGCTCCCTCCCCTCAACATTGATCTGCTTTACATGTTTAGTTTTATTGTGTAAAAAATATACTATGTAGCTTGTTTTTGAATTTTATTTTGGTAGACTCATGCTGTATATATTTTGTGACCTTTTTCATGTTTTTATGATTCATTCATGTTGATGCTTGTATTTGTAATTTATTTTTATTACTCTATATCATTGAATGACATACCACAATTTTTATACATTGTATCATTAACAGATATTTGGGATGTTTCCAGTTTCTAAAATCTATTTTTAATCAAATTTTATTTTATAAGATATATGAGTCTCTGAAAATGTTGAATAAATAATACAATATATCCTTCACCTAAAATAACTATGTATTTAACATTTTTATATATTTGTATATACTTACTCTCTCTTTCACCATATTAAAAGTTGTGGGATACCGAAAAACAAATGTGCTTGAAAATAAATTTGTAGCTCACAGATTACACCAAGAACTGTAATAAATCACTGTATATCTCTAGTCTCCTTTAATCTAGAAAAGTTTCCCAATCGTTTGGAACTGTCTCACAATTCTGATTTGGCTGATGGCTTCCTCATGATTACACTGTTACAAAACTTTGTTAAGAAATACTACACAGGTGATGCTGTGTCTCATCAAGTATATCACATAAATAGGTGCATGGTATCAGTTTATCCCCACTACCAGGGATGTTAAATATGATTATTTGATTAAAGTGGTACCTACAAGATTTCTATACTATAGAATTATAGGAATTTAAAATTTACCATTTTACAAACACATGATAATATTTTAAAAAGCAGGAGTCATCAAGGGATACCAAAACATTGGGTTAGATATCATTAGGAAATCAGATATTTATACAGTTTCCAACTATTAGCCTTCATATTAGTTATTGGTTGTGAAATGGGCAGGTAATTTGATCCCACAGAGAAATTCTAACACAGAAATAATACCATACAGTTAGTCTGACCTTGAGGCAAGAAGAGGTGGACTCTGGACTAGCCTCATGCTAGAAATGAAAATGTGATACCACAAATACATGCTTTNAGAATTGCAATTCCAATGAAGGACCTGAGAATTCTGTTCACGGGAGGTCTCTGTGTCCTGAATAATCAATATAACTCTCTCTACAGTACTCTTAAATCGGGTAGTGTTGAAAGTACCTGAGAGTTCATTATTCTTCCATTTCTCAAATTTGAAAGCAAACTGAAATCCACCCTTAAATAAGAGAAATAAACTTTCTTTAATGATAGAGAACACTTTAAACTAAAGATTCAAATGTATCGCAAAGTTAATCTACCCTTGGGTCTTTTAAATTGCATATAAAATCTGTATGCATTAATAAAAAATGACTTGACTTTATTAATACTGCTTATTTTAATTTTCTCTTCTAAGCACACATCACAAAAGGAAATTTTCTGTAATATTTTCGTCATGCAGTATTTAGGAAAGTGCTCAGGTCAACTAATCTCTTTTATAGTAAATAGTTTAAGTGAGGAAAAGTTAATAAATAAAAGTAAAATTAGCTTTCATGACATTTTAATGTAAAACGCAAGGACAATTGTGATATGAATTAAGTCTCATTTATCCTTCAAGGTAATATAGAGAGCATGGAAAAGCTTCTAAAATAAGGTAGTGCTGAATTTGGTAGGACAAGGGGAAGTGACCATAAGTTCATGAGTTGGGAGAAATAGCCATTTCAAAGGCATGTTTTTTCAGGGAGAATATTGCCAAAAGACTTTAAGAGAAAGAATGATGGTTCCTTGACTCTGCTTCCATTCTCTTACTCCCTGCCCTAGCTAGTCTCCATCTAAAAAACTCACAAAATTAGAGGCCAGGAAAATTTTAAAATGTGAGCAATCTTTTAAAACTGGCCTTGATAATAAAACCTCATAAGTCACATTATCTATTTAAATTGTTAAATTCTTTAGAATGTCACATAATTTCTGAATTGTAATAGAATATTGTGAAATTTATCCTACAAAAAAGAAACTATATAAAATAGACAAATAAATTAGAATAAAATAGTATGAACACTGCTCAATTAAGAAATAGACTGCTGCTATACCTTAGGTGCTTTCTGTATATCCCTTTATGATTGTATCATGCTCCCTCCCCTCAACATTGATCTGCTTTACATGTTTAGTTTTATTGTGTAAAAAATATACTATGTAGCTTGTTTTGAATTTTATTTTGGTAGACTCATGCTGTATATATTTTGTGACCTTTTCATGTTTTATGATTCATTCATGTTGATGCTTGTATTTGTAATTTATTTTATTACTCTATATCATTGAATGACATACCACAATTTTATACATTGTATCATTAACAGATATTTGGGATGTTTCCAGTTTCTAAAATCTATTTTAATCAAATTTTATTTTATAAGATATATGAGTCTCTGAAAATGTTGAATAAATAATACAATATATCCTTCACCTAAAATAACTATGTATTTAACATTTTATATATTTGTATATACTTACTCTCTCTTTCACCATATTAAAAGTTGTGGGATACCGAAAACAAATGTGCTTGAAAATAAATTTGTAGCTCACAGATTACACCAAGAACTGTAATAAATCACTGTATATCTCTAGTCTCCTTTAATCTAGAAAAGTTTCCCAATCGTTTGGAACTGTCTCACAATTCTGATTTGGCTGATGGCTTCCTCATGATTACACTGTTACAAAACTTTGTTAAGAAATACTACACAGGTGATGCTGTGTCTCATCAAGTATATCACATAAATAGGTGCATGGTATCAGTTTATCCCCACTACCAGGGATGTTAAATATGATTATTTGATTAAAGTGGTACCTACAAGATTTCTATACTATAGAATTATAGGAATTTAAAATTTACCATTTTACAAACACATGATAATATTTTAAAAGCAGGAGTCATCAAGGGATACCAAAACATTGGGTTAGATATCATTAGGAAATCAGATATTTATACAGTTTCCAACTATTAGCCTTCATATTAGTTATTGGTTGTGAAATGGGCAGGTAATTTGATCCCACAGAGAAATTCTAACACAGAAATAATACCATACAGTTAGTCTGACCTTGAGGCAAGAAGAGGTGGACTCTGGACTAGCCTCATGCTAGAAATGAAAATGTGATACCACAAATACATGCTTTAGACATTGTAAAATTAATAATAGGAAATTATAATAATTATGAATAGGTGAAAATTTACATGAAATGGAAAAAATTACTAAAAATAAAAGTATCAAGCTTATATATAAAATTATAAAATATATAAAACTAAGTATAAAATTATATATGTGTAGATATATAACTATATAATAGATATAATTATATACATATTTACGTATATATGGTTTTATACATAAATAAACTACACACATACATATATATACATGCACATACTAAATTGTATCCACAATTATAAACTAAAACAAATTCTTTAAGTTACAATTTATATAACACTAGCGGCACAAAAAACCCTTTTTTGTGCCGCTAGTGTTATATAAATTGTAACTTAAAGAATAACATTGGGCTTTTTTGCTTTTCTCTGATTTCTATTTTGTGCATTTTAGTCTTCATTTTTTTCTTTTTATAATTTTAACTTCTTTGCTATTCTCTTTTTAACCCCTTGAGATGGATATTTAGCTCACTGATTTTCAGCATTCTTTTTTTGTAACATATAATTTTATTAGAGTAATGGGTAATTTAAAAGTGAATTTCTTAATTATCTTTTTTTATCTGGCTTAATTCCAGTGTGATCAGATAATATAGGCTGTATGACTTTAGTCTTTTAACATTTATTGAGATTTTTTGAGATTGTTCAGTTATGGCAAGTGTATGGCCCAATTTTGGTAAATACCTCATGTTTACTTCAAAATAATGCTTTCTATAATGATTAGTATATTAGGTCAAATGTGATTTAGTGATGTAAATGAAATTTGTTATGTATTATCAGACTTTGTTTATCTCTACTTATATTGTGTGTGCCTGTTGGGTCAGTTATTCACAGTCATTGGGAATTTGTGTATTTCCTTTTTCAGTTCTGTGAATTTTAGACTTGTGTTCCTCAGTTGGTCAACACTGCCCGAAAGGAGGTGGGATGGAAGTGTTCTCTACCAGGCCAGTTGGCTTATTTTAGTTAAGAGCAAATATCTGGCAGCTCTTAATTGTTATCAGTTAACCACAGCAGGTGATGGATGGGTACCATCTGGTAAAGGGGACCTGAGGTTGGGGTGCTACACCAATATATCCACTGTGGTGCACCTCTTGCACTGTTTAGATTCACTTGTCTTTCACATTAGATTCACTCCATACACTCAGAGCTTCTTCAGGACTCTGGTTGGTGATAATTTCTGGATAGCTCACAGGAGAAAAGTTAGCAGGAAAAATTATAGCTCCACTGCCATATTTGGTCCTGGGACCATAAATGGTCATCATCTTTTTCTGCCAAACATTTTAGATTTCCTTGCACGTTGGCCCCAGCTCTGCCTACCTGGGTAGTTTGACTAGTGGATTCACCTAGACCAATATGTTTGCAGAGGACATTTGGCAATATTTGGTTATCAAAACTGGTGAAGGTACTCTTGCCATCTAGTAGGTCAAAACCAGGGATGCTGCTAAACATCCCACAGTTCACAAGACAGCTTCCTTCAACAAAGATTTATCCACATCAAAATGTCAATACTGCCAAGGTTGAGAAACCCTGTGTAAGAAGATTTACTGAAAATTAATATGGGTTTATAGAGTTGTAAGGTCTGCCTTCTGTGTGCTATGCCAGTGTCTTGGCTTTTGGGAGATAGTAAACTTTGAAAGTATTTACTCCAGACCATGCTCCCCAAATTTACTTCATTTTGCCTCAAGTAAAATCCCACTGGAGAGTGAATTAGAATAATAACTCTAAAAAATGGCTTTCTTACTAACTAGTTCTGTGACCTGAGGCAAGTTCCTTGAACTCTGGGCTTAGTTTTTCTTCTTTATAGGAAGAGGGGAATTATTTGATCCTTTATAATCCTTTCAGTTCTGACCTTCAAAGTTCTTTGTCCCTGTTCTTGAAGGAGGGAGATTAACACTGAAAAATTGCATTCAGTTATTTGCACCTTAACCCAAATTTGTTCATCAGCTCCATTTATAAAGGACAGCTGCACAGGAGAGCAAGTAATAATGGGAGTATGGTGGGAGGAAAGAGCATAACTCTGATAAGCTGGAAGTCAGCTGGACAGGAAAATTATGAAGGAAGCAGAAAACAATGAACTTGAAAACAAAAAGTTCTGGAAGTCAAACCACAGTTTATCTAGGGCTTCATCTAGTAACCACTACAACCACAACAGCAAACATTTGCACAGGGCTTTATAAACACTGACACTTTAACCCTTACAGCAGCGCTATAAGGAAGGAAGGGTTGTCTTAATTATCTCCACATTATGAATGAGTATCTTGGAAGCTAAAGAAGATAGACGGATGCATAATATCATGTGTTGAATAAGAGGTGTAAGCTTAAACCCACATCTTCTGAAACTAAATCCTTCAGATTTTCAGAATAAAATTAGACTGAGATCTGGTGACCTTAGTCTGAGTATAGTTCTGGAGTTTTCCAACTATGTAAGAGCCTGTTTCTTCATATCAACATCACTTGATTCCAATGCTGGAGAAGGATTTTTCATCTTCTCAGTACTCGTTAATTACATCCTCTGAGCTTGAAAGGGGTGATTCACTTTTAGCATTTCTAAAAAATAAATAAATAAATTCTTGCCAAAACACAAACATTAGTTCTGCCACATTATTCATTCCACAGGTTCATAGGCCATGACTTAAAACCTAATGGAATAATGCTTATAAATTAATTCTGGCTGTGAAAGGTTCTGAAAGAATTATGTTCTCATAGAAGCCTTAGAAAACATGAGTTCCATCTCAGTATATTTGTATGACCCTTACCGTGTGCTAATTATCAGTTATTTTTAAACTTGTTTTATACTGAGTTTCACCGTACAGCAGCTTGAAGGAAAGTCCTTGGAAAATATTCTGCATTTCTGTCTGCAAACCCTTGTTAAACTCTATCACTTACTTGGTGATGTTAGAAATATTATGATTTTAAATTCACCCAAACTAATGAAGACATTTGGGGATACAGTATTTGTGAGGGTCAAATTTTTGTTGGATTCAGTGGAGATATTATATATAATCTCATATCTGGAATGTAGAGTCAAATAAGTCTATGTTTGAATCCTGTATCAGATACTTCTTGTGCCCCATCTCATATCTCTAGGGCCTCACCAATGATTCCAGCCACAACTGAAACCAACTTTTCCAGATGGGCTTTGACTCACTTTCCACTTATGGCATTTCCGCCGAGACATGACACACATCTTTTCTTGCTTCCCCATGACTTCTCCAATGCCAAATCATGGAGCTGCCATGGGAGCTGTTACAGGATGACTCATGTACAGTTACATAATATGGGGGACCTGCCTCTGGGGTAATGTTCAACCAATCTGAGATGGAAGTCAATGTACGAATACTCTTCCCTGTCCATTCTTAGATTCACAATTCTGAGAAGCATTTCATATGTCTTCATAAGATCCCAGCAGGACTGAACTCCAGTTTTTCATAATGGTGATTAACTCCACAACATTCCTATATTGCCTTTTTGTCTTTGCCTATTAAACTCTGCCTAGTTACTTACATCTATTCTCTGTGATTGCCTTCCAACTTAAACTACCTGCTCATACTCATAAGCTTTTGTTTCAATCTCTGCTTTTATTTCTTTTGGGGGTGAGGGGAGTGAATTGGCTGATAGAACCCACATTAAGAAAATGGATACCAGAAGTATCCCTAGAAATTAAAATTCTCTGGTGAAATTCTGAACCTGAGTCACTAACCAATTTTTGGTGACAAGTGGGATGCTGATGATACAATTCATACTGTTACCTGTGGTACGATGGAATGATACACAGGTGAAAAGTAAACTTGGGGTAATGTGAGCTATTGAATAGAATAGGTGGTTGTGGTAATCATAAAGCAGGCTGTTACCAGCACTAGAAACATTGAAACAAGAAAACAGTAGGCTGTGATAAGTCAACTATCAACTCAGAGTTAGCTGTAAAAACCATAAAGACCTCCATAGAAGGGTGCCAAGAAACCTCTTCTGCATACACAGGGCAACCTGTTTCTAAGATGAAATCCAGGATTTACTTTTTGTCACTTTGAAGTAGTGGAACCTCCAAGGGGACTATTGTAACATGACTCCTATGCTAAAGGAGTCTTGATAGAGGAGAAATGTAAACCTGGTAACTGGCATAGGAATATTTGGGTAGACAAATCTAAGAAGGTTGAACTCTAAAATTTTATTAAATCCTTTGGTCAGGAGAAGTAAAACCATGTTTTAAGGAGGACAGCAGCCTTCCCTTGCCTGAAGACCAAAGAACTCACCTGAGGCAAATACCGTGCAAGTTCATGTTTCTTCTTTCAACATTCAACACACCTCTCCTTATTCTCACAAAGCAATAACTAGAATCAGATCTCACCAAAGTCCAAGCAAGGAAGCACAGTTCCTACTCTGAAAAGGAATAGCATATTCTCCAAAAGAATTACAAGTTTGGGCTAATATATACAATGAATTATTGTGTTCATTGAGTATTGGATTGAGGGGCAGAATATGAGGGTGGATAAGAAGAAGTAATTTGCATAGAAAGATTCTCCCATGACACAGGATTTAATTTTCTATCCTAGATACCTAGAACCAATTTGAATATACTACTAGGAAGGTCCATAAATCTTCAACATTCTGATGGTCTACAGCATTTGATGGGTTGCTTTGGAAATTTTAATCAATTTTATTGAGGTAAAATTTACATACAATAAAAGTACACATTATAAGTGTATAGTTCCATGAGTTTTGATAAATGCAGGAACATATGTCCACCCTAATAGGATCCCAAAATATTTCCATCATGAACAACTATATGCCAACAAATTAGAAATTCCAATTAAAAAATGGGCAAAGGATCTGAATATTTCTCAAAAGAAAATGAACAAATGGATAGCAGGTACATTATAAAATGCTCAATATCTCTAATTATCAGGTAAATGCAAACTAAAACCACAGTGAGATATCATTTCATCTCAGTTATAGTACCTTTTATCAAAAAGACAAAAAATAACAAATGCTAGTGAGAATGCAAAGGAAGGGCAATGCTAGCACACTGTTGGTGGAAATGTAAATTTGTACATTACGTTACAGAAAGCATTACGGAAATTCATCAAATAATTAAAATAGAACTCCTTTATTATCCATAGATTCCATTACTGAGTATGTATCCAAAGAAAATGAAATCTATATGCCAAAGAGATATCTGCACCCCCATGTTTATTGTGGCACTATTCATAGTAGCCAAGAGATAGAATCAATCTAAGTGTCCATTAATGGATGGATAAAAAAAATGTGGTATATGTACACAATGATGAAATAAGTGAAAATTTTTAAAAATTGTGAATTAAGTAAAGGACACAAAGATAAATCCTACAATACCTTACTCTAAAGTTGATCTCATAGAAGTAGAGAGTAGAATTGTGGTTACCAGAGGCTGGGGCGATGAGAAGGGAGAGAGGATAGGGAGAGGCTAGTCAACAGGTACAAAGTTACAATTAGATAGGAGTAGGTTTTGATGTTTTACTCCATAGTAGGCTGATTATAGCTAATAACAATGTATTGTATATATCAGCATATTTAGAAAAGAGGATTTTGAAAGTTATAACCACAAAAAATCATAAAGGTTTGAGGTGATGGATATGCTAACTACCCTGATTTGATCATTATACATAATGCATGTACATAAACATGTCCAATTATGTTTCAATTACAACCAAAATATTAAAAAATAAAAGAAAAAAGAAATATTTTTGTCACCATAAAATGTCCCTTGTGCCCTTTGCAGTAAATTATCCTCACTCTCCACCTCAGGCAACTGCTGATGTAATATCTATAGATCAGTTTTTCCTGTTCTAGAATATCATATAAATGAAAATAGACAGTATTATCGGGGGAACCCACCTCCAATATTTCAATGTAGGTTCTTTCTATTTTCCCCAAGTGTCAGCCAATCTGAGAAATAAAGCGAAAGAGTACAAAGAGAGGAATTTTATAGCTGGGCCACTGGGGGTGACATCACATATTGGTAGGTCTGTGATGCCCACCTGAGCTGCAAAACCAGTAAGTTTTTATTGAGGATTTCAAAAGGGCAGGGGATGCAAGAACAGGGAATAGGTTACAAGATCACATGCTTCAAAAGGCAAAAAAGAGAACAAAGGTCACATGCTTCTGAAGCCAGTAAAGATCACAAGGCAAAGGACAAAGCAAAGATCACAAGGCAAAGAGCAAAATCAAAAACTCCTGATAAGAGTCTATGTTCAGCTGTGATGTATTGTGTTGATAAACATCTTAAACAACAGAACACAGGGTTTGCGAGCAGAGAACTAGTCTGACCTCAAATTTACCAGGGTGGGGTTTCTTCCCCACCCTAATAAGCCCGACGGTACTGCAGGAGACCAGGGCGTATTTCCGTCCTTATCTCAACCACATAAGACAGACACTCCCAGAGCTGCCATTTATAGAACTCCCCCAAGGAATGAATTCCTTTCCCAGGGTCTTAATTATTATCATTCCTTGCTAGGAAAAGAATTCAGCAATATCTTCCCTACTTGCACGTCCATTTACAGACTCTCTGCAACAAGAAAAATATGACTCTATTCTGCCCGACCCTGCAGGCAGTCAGACCTTGTGGTTGTCTTCCCTTGTTCCCTAAAACTCGCTGTTATTCTGTTCTTTTTCAAGGTGCACTGATTTCATATTGTTCAAACACACATATTTTACAATCAATTTGTGCAGTTAGATACAATTATCACAGTGGTCCTGAGGTGATGTACATCCTCAGCTTACAAAGATAACAGGATTAAGAGATTAAAGTAAGACAGGAGTAAGAAATTACAAGAGTACTATTAGGGAAGTGATAAATGTCCATGAAATCTTCACAATTTATGTTTCCTCTGCCGTGGCTCCAGGCAGTCCCTCTGTTTGGGGTCCCTGACTTCCCGCAACACAGTGTGTACTCTCATGTGTTGGGTTTTCTTTTCTTTTCCTCAACATAATATTTTTGAGTTTTATACATATTATCATACATAGCAGTATTTTATGCATTTTTATTGCTGAATATTATCTCATTTTTTACATATGCCACAATTAGTTTATACATTCATCTGCTGATGTACATTTCAGTTGTTTCTAGTTCTGAGCTAATATCAACAAGCTTCTAAGAACATTCCTAACAAATCCTTATGTGGATATGTAATTTAACTTCTCTCTGGTAAAATACTTAAAAGTAGAATTGCTGGGATATATAGGAATGGGCATTTAATTATCTCTTCAGAACTCATTTTCCACCAACAATATAGGGGAGTTCCAGTTTCTTCACATCCTCACCAACCCTTGGTATGGTTAGTCTTTCTAATTTTAAACCATTGTAATGAGTCTGAAGTGGTATCTTAGTGTAGTGTTGTTTTAATGTGTGTTTTTCGTTAACATTCTGTAGAGTTGAGAACGTTTCATCTGATTACTGGCCATTTGTATATCTTAACTTTTGAATGCCTGAAACTTTTTACCCATTCTTAAAGCTGTGTTGTTTATCTTATTATTATTAAGTTATAAAAGTCTGACCCATATACCATATCACCTAGAAACAGAATTAATTGAATCATGAAATGGCCTATTAGAGGCTCAGCTAAGGAATTCTTCAATTCAACCTCATGCAGATTTGGGGAACTGTGTCCTATAAGAGTCAGTATATAAACTAAATCAATAGCCATTATACAGCTACTTATCCTCCACTATCTAAAATAGTTGGTTCTAAAAACCAAAGGGTAAAAGATTGGTATTTATCATCATCATTTCTAATGATCTCTATGAGGAATTTACATTCTCATCTCTGATACACTAGGGTTTGATGAATTAAAGGCCTTCATTTCTAGAGTAGAGAAACAAACTCACTAGAGGTGGATTCAGTAAGGGTTCCACCGAACTAATATTTTAAGTACCAGCTAGCATCAGTAACCAGATACCAAGAAAATAGTTCCTATAGTTACAGGAAATTTATCCTTATTATGGGTAAAAAGAATTGTGCTCCTTAATAGCAGCATGCAGGAATGTATGTGTAACTGAAGAAATTCATTCAGACACATCTGGGGGTTTTTGGTCTGGTGATAATGGTGAATGTGCAATTGCAGCAAACTTAGCCCAACAAGTCTCAGAAAACTTTAGGAGGAGGATCTGGGCTACCCTTTCAGGCAAGCAGCCTAGACTAGCTGAAGTTTTGGCTGAGGGTAAAAAAATCTAGAAAGAGTGGTGGAAAGAGAAAAGATGAATATTAACTACGGAACAGTTGCAAAACACTTGTTCCATTAACCATTGAATATTAAGTCTTCTGTAAACTGCAGTTACTCCTTACCTTGAAGACACGATGATTTAGGTCTTAAAGTAAGGAACAAACAGTTTTTAGCAATACAAGATATGAACTATATTAAATTTGTCTTAAGTCTTGCCTCACATCCCTCAACCTCATCTTTGATTCCAAGTCTGGCTTGATTAAAAGAAAAAAATCTATGTGGGTTTTAACTTACTCCTCCACAGTTTTCTCTCTGACCTGAGGCGTCTCCAATGCTAAAGCATGGGGATCCAGTTGGAACTGACTAGCATGAAGGAGGTACAGTCCAGGAAGAAAGGGTGTGTTTCAGGGGAGGGGGCAGGGGCAGCATTAAAGCTCCCTGGGTAATACTTAATGAAGAAAGATTGGAACCAGCAAGAAAATGATTGCATCTGTCAATCCTTTGGTGGGCAATTTTGAGAATTGCTTGGTTGTCTCTCTTCTTGTAGAATATTCTGATGGGATTGAGCCCTATCATGGCAGTGATCATCTGGAAAATAAGCTCTTAAATTGACTATTTATTTTTTCCAGTTTTATTTTCCCTGGTTCCTCATTCTTGATCCCCGTAATCATTACCTTGAAACCTTCTTTACCTGGAGGAGGAAAGTAGACTAGGACAAATTCCACCACTGCAACCTTCTCACTTGTGGTGATGAGAAAGTTATGTAACCTCTCCTTATCTCACTTGTCTTCCCTACACAATGGCAAGATTAATGGCATATGGTAATTATGAGGATTAAGTGACAAAATAGCAGCATAGAATATAAAACATAGCCATTTTTTACTTCTATCATTATTATTATTATTAATGTTAGGCCTTCCTTGGAACACAAAATCAAGGTCTTATAGCTCATTTAGGGAAAATACAGTAGTACTGAAATAAGAACAGTCTGATTTAAAGATAGGATCAGGACATACCCACTATTTGTTTTTTCTTTAATATATAAGGCCTCAAGAAATTCTAAGATCATTAATGGAGTCCCACTGTCTACACACACTTTAATTTAAGAGATCTACATGAAGTCGAGATTTCCAACAGATTTAACTCTTAAAAGCATGTATAATGATTATGATAAACCTTATGCTCTATTCTCATTTTGAACAAACCTAATTTGTTCAAACAAACGGAGTTTGTTCAAAATGAAAATCTCAACACAGGTTTAGCTTTCAGAAAATGTGAACTCATTATACTTATAAACATTCATGTAAATGATATATGTGCATGTGTATGATATATATGAATATATGTGTGTACCTTCTACTTCTAGCTTCAATTTGAAAAACTTAAGTAAAATTATAATATTAAAAATGTTTGACTTTACTTCAAAGTGCAAAATTTATAAGAAATTCCAAATCTGAATCTCTAATATTCCACTCTCTATAAAATTTTACACAGACTATTTAACCTCTCTGAATGGCATGTTAACTCATTTTTTAAAAAATGGGTATAGTAATAACACTATCTCCATAGAACTATTGTTAGGATAAAAAATATATGTAAAAGTATTTTTCCAATGAAATTACTTTACAAATAAAAAACATTAAAATAATAATTTTACTTATACATAACTTAAAATGTCTCATCTGTTTGGATTTATGAACAAATAAACTAAATTTATAAATGGAAGAAGAGCTTTCTTTGTGTTGCTCTCTCAAATCCTCTGATGATTTTGAGCTCGTATCTGATGGCATCATAGAATGGAAAGTGCAGCCATCTCAACTATGTGCAAGGGCCAGACTTCCATTCAGTCAGAAGTGTGAAAATCAGACAGGAAATTGAGAGCTAGCTCCTTTCAGTATTTAATATAGACTAATTGTCCTGAATCTTTTTATCTTCCTGCACAGTGTAAGAGAACTATGGCTCCTAGAGGACATTACAAAGTGTTCTTCTCCACCACCTTGATACTTCTGTGGACTTGGAGGCTTGCCAAACTCAAGTTACTTTGAAACACTAGGCAGTCATACATCAACAATATCATAAAAAGTGAGAGATTCTTTTAAACAGGAAAGATGATCAGAGGCAGCTTTAGGTAAACTGCAGCATCGCAACTGGGCTGTACAGACTTTCAGAAAGTAAGAATGAGATGAGGGCATTCCAGGCAATAAGTATGAGTAGATACAGATGCAAGAAGTAATGCTCAAAGAGTATGAATTAAGAATGGGCACATAAGAATTTGAGGCCAAGAGAGAAGGACAAACAGCCAAATAATTTGAGAAGACAGAAAAACCAATACTAAAATTCATATGGAATCTCAGAGGACCCTGATAGTCAAAATAATTCCGAGCAAAAAGAACAAAACTAGAGAACTCCCTCTTCCTGATTTCAAAACATATTACAAAACTACAGTAATCAAAACAGTGTAGTACTGGCATGAAGACAGACATATAAACCAATGGAAGAGAACAGAAAGCCAAGAAATACACCCTCACATATAGTAAATGATTGAGCAGTGTTTCAAGACTATGCAATGGGAAAAGGGGAATCTTTTCAACTATAAGGGTTGAGAAATTGGATTTCCACATGCAAAAGAAAGAAGTTAAACCCTTATCTTAGACCATATACAAAAATCAACTCAAAATGGATGAATTGAAGACCTAAATCTAATACCTGGAACTATTAAAATCTTAGAAGAAAACATAAATGAAAGCATTATGATATTGGTCTTCACAATGAATTAATGGGTATCATACCAAGCACAATAGCAAAAATAGCCACATGGGACTACATCAAAGATAAGAACTTCTGAATGGCAAAGGAAATACTCAACAGAGTGAACAGGCAACTTACCAAATGGGACAAAATATTTGCAAAACGTATTTGATAAGGGGTTAACAGCCAGACTAGATAAAGAACTTCCACAACTCAACAACAAAAAACAAGCAACTCAATTAAATAATGGACAAAGGACTTGAATAGACTTATCTCCAAAGAAGTTGTACAAGTGACCAAAAAAAAACTCAACATAACTAATCCTTAGGGAAATGCAGATCAAAGGCACAATGAGGTATTGTCTCCTACATGTGAGGATGGTCACTATAAAAAACACATAGGAAATAGTAAGTGTTTGTGAGAATGTAAAGAAATTGGAATCCTGCACACTATTGGTGGGAATTTAAAATGGTATGGCTGTTATGGAAAACAACATGGCACTTCCTTAAAAATTAAAACGAACTCCTATATGATTCAGTAATCAACTTGGGCATATATCCAAAATATTTCAAAGTAGGGCCTTGAAGAGATATTTATATACCATGTTCACAGCAGCACTATTCACAATAGCTAAGAAGTGAAAGTAACCCAAATGTCCATCTACAGGTGAACGAATAAATAAAATATGTTACATACATACAATGGAATAGTATTTAGTCCTTAAAAAGTAGGAAATCTGTCACATGCTGCAACATAGATAAACCTTGAGGATATTGTGCTAAGTCAAATAAGCCAGTCACATGAAGAAAAATACTACATAATTCTACTTATATGGAGTATATAAAATAGTCAATTTTATAACAACAGAAAGCAGAATAGTGGTTGCCAGGGGCTGGAAGAAGGGGAGCTAAGGAGTTGCTGTTCAGTGGGTATAGAGTTTCAGTCATGCAGGATATGGGCTGCTCTGGGGATCTGTTGCACAACAATGTGCATGTGGTTGACAATATTGTACTGTACACTTGGAAATTGTTAAAAGAATAAATTTTATGTTATGGTTGTTTTTGCAGCATCAGGTAATAAAGGTCAAATGTAAGGAGAATTTCTATGCCATACAGAGCCAATTAGGGTTTAAATTGGGTTAAGATGGCATAATTATAATTGAATTCTAGGTAATAAAGTTCTGAATAAAGCAGTGTCATTGAAATGGGCAATGAGGGAAAACTTAGTTTTTGTGAGGATGAAAAATATAATTTTTTAATGGCTAAGGAATTAAGCCTTGGTAGCTGGAGAGGTGGTTCATATAACACATATATATTGAAGTATATGAAATGCATTCATCTTAAGTGAATTTTCACTTTAATATACATATGTGAAGCCATAATCCAGACCAACAGAGAATATTCCCAGCACACCATAAAGTTTCTTCATGCCTGTCTCCGCTTAACAGTTATGTCCATCTGTGACAGACTGGATTAAGAAAATGTGGCACATATACACCATGGAATACTATGCAGCCATAAAAAAGGATGAGTTTGCATCCTTTGTAGGGACATGGATGCAGCTGGAAACCATCATTCTTAGCAAACTATCACAAGAAGAGAAAACCAAACACCGCATGTTCTCACTCATAGGTGGGAACTGAACAATGAGATCACTTGGACT
>NW_016819633.1:130307-152125 GCF_001698545.2 Rhinopithecus bieti | reverse complement strand
AAAAAAAAAAAAAAAAAAAAAAAAAAAAAAAAAAAAAAAAAAAAAAAAAAAAAAAAAAAAAAACAGTTATCCCAATGGGTGAATTTTGATTTAGGTTCATTTTATCCCTTTCTTTTATTAAACAAATATTTACTGAGTAAATAGTAGGAAAACATGGGAATAGACACAGAAAGAATAGACACAGTTGCTTTCTTGTCCCGAAGGATTTTTAAAATTCATGCTGTATTATAATGGCTCTTCCTTTATTACATCTAACGATAACCTGGGAGTATTATTTAAAATGCAGATTTGGTGGATGTTTGCCAAAATTCCAATTCAGCACTTTGGGGTGGGGCCCTGGAATATTCATTTTTTTAATTTGTAGAAATGTAAGGGGTACAAGAGCAATTTTGTTACATGGACATATTGCATAGTGATGAAGTCTTGGCTTTTAGGGTATCCATCACCCACATAATATACATTGTACCCACTAAGTAATTTCTCATTATCTATACCTTCCTGTCCTCTCTAACCTTCTGAGTTTTCAATGTCTATCATTCCATACTCTATGTCCATGTGTACACATTATTTAGCTCCCATTCATAAGTGAGAACATGCAATATTTGACTTTCTGTTTCTGAGTTGTTTCACTTAAGATAATGGCCTCCATTTCCATTCATGTTGCTGTAAAAGATATGATTTCATTATTTTTAATGACTGAATAGTATTCCATTGTGTATATTCACATATTCTTTATCTAACCATCCATTGATGGACACTTAGGGTGATTCCATATCTTTGCTGTTGTGAATGGTGCTGCAGTAAACATGGGAGTATGGGTATCTTTTTGATATAATTATTTTCCTTTGGGATACGTAGTAGTGGGGTTGCTGTATTGAATGGTAGTTCTATTTCTAGTTATCTGATCAATCTCCATACTATTTTTCATGGAGGTTGTATTAATTTATATTTCTGCCAACAGTGTATAAGCATTCCCTTTTCTCTATATCCTCACTAACGTCTGCTATTTTTTACCCTTTAATAGTAGCCATTCTGACTGGTGTAAGATAATCTCATCATGGTTTTAACTTGCATTTTTCTGATGGTTAGTGATACAGAATTAAGGACAAAACCATATGTTCATTTCAATAGATGCAGAAAAAACATTTGATAAATACAGCGTCCCTTCAAGATAACAACCCAAACAACCTAGGCATAGAAGGAAGATACCTCAGAATTATGAAAGCCATATGTGACAAACTCCACAGTCAACATCGTACTCAGTTGGGAAAAGTTGAAAGTATGCCCCTTAAAAACTGGAAAAAGACAAAGATGCCAACTTTCACCACTCTTATTTAATATAATACTGGAAGTTCTAGCCAGAGTAATCAGACAAGAGAAAGAAATAAAAAGCATCCAAATTGGAAAATAAGTTAAATTATCTCTGCTCACTAATGATATGATTTTATATCTATAAAGCCCTGAAGACCCACCAAAAATCCTAAACAAATCAAACAATGTTGAAGGCATCCCATTACTGACCTCAAATTATACTACAAGGCTATAGTAACTAAAATATTATGGTACTAGTATAAAAATAGATCAATAGAAAAAATAGAAAACCCAGAAATAAAGTCACATATCTACAACCAACTGATCTTTGACAAAATCAGCAAAAACATACACTGGCAAAAGTACATCCTTTTCAGCAAACTGTGCTGGAAAAATTAGATTGCTATATTCAGAAGAATGAAACCAAACCTTTATTTTCACCATATAAAATAATCAACTCAAGATGGATTAAATGCTTCAATTTAAGACCTGAAACTATAAAAGTATTAGAAGAAAACCTAAGGGAAACTCTTCTGGACATTGGTCTAAGCAAATAATTCATGACTAAGACCTCAAAAGCATGAGCAACAAAAATAAAAATAGACAAATGGGACTTAATCTTCTGTTCAGCAAAAGAAACAATCGACAGAGTAAACAGACAACCTGAAAAATGAGAGAAAATATTTACAAACTGTGCATCCAAGAGGGGACTAATATTCAGAATTTAAAAAGAACTCAAACAAGACAAAACAAAACAAAACCCAGAAATAATCACAATAAAAAGTGTGCAAATGACATGATTGATTATTTTCAAAAGAAGACATGCAAATGGCTGAACAAGCATATAAAAAATTCTCAGCATCACAAATATTCATTTTTAACAAATGTTCTGGTTTGCTTGGAGGCAGATGGTCTCAGAACTATACTTGAGAATCATAGTCCCATTGAGTGCAACAATAAGGCCTTGTAGTCCACAGTAAGAATTCTGGACGTAATCCTGTGGGTTCCGGGAATCATCAGATAATTAGCAAAGGAATGACAAAGTCAGAATATAAGTATTTGGAGATTATTCTTGTAGCAGAATGGGAAAAGGATGTATTGGTAGGAGGAAGATTGGCTGCAAAGAGGTAAATTGATAGCTATTGTAATGGTTCATGTGAGGCAAGAAAAAAATCCGTAGAGAATACAGATTCCAAAGGCATTCAAATGGTACATTCAAAAGGCCTTGTAAAGATTTAGATGTGCATATGGGTGTGGGAGAGGGAATGAATAGGTAAGATAGGAAAGGTGACTAGTTGTCTTTAATAATATAAAGATTCACCCAGATCTTGAAACTATCCTGACCTCATGACTACTACCCAGGTTTAAGTGCTGAACAGATAATACCTGCCTATTTGTCCTGTGTCATAGAAGGTATATTTTCAGTGCCAAAAGTTGTCTGATGTTTATTGTAATACATAGGGCATTATCCAAACAACAGACTCTTGAGCCTCTATTTAAGGGCACTATGTCAGACTCTCAAAACTGTGGCCTTGGTGGCTTTGAGAAATTCAATTCCAAGAATTTCTCAATGAGAAACATCTTATGAGAAACATCTTAGTAATATGTAATGAGCTACAGTTTTGACACCAAACCCCCATTTGGCATCTTCACAATAGGTCTAAAAAAAGAGGACTTGGGATTGCAGAGATATTGGATTCCTACCTGGATGTTGATTGTTGTTCTCAATAACTGTCCTAAGAAGTTAATGGGTTGGACATCAAGGTCTGAGACAACAGCCTCTGCTGCTGGGGAATTAATTGGTGTTTTCTCAACCACGTACAAGATACTTCATAATGGAAGGAAACAAAACACCCCTTGTATTTGAGATTGGGCAGCAAGTCTAGGAGGGGAGTGGAATAAAGACTGATTTTTGCCAAATATTCTTTCCAGCTTGTTTTGTGAGGAAGTTTTTAGTGCTAGCAGCTGAGAAATGACACAGATTGGATGTGACAGGCAGAGGCTGTGTCTCAGCCCTTGATGTTTAACCCATCAACTTTTTAGGACAGCTATGGAGAGTAAGCATCAACCACTCGGTAGGAATTCCACATCTCTTCAATCCCAAGTCCTCTTTTTTAGATCTACTGTGAAGATGCCAAATGGGGATTTGATGGCAATACTATAGCTCATTAAAGATTACTAAGATGTTTTTCACAAGCCACCTAATTTTAGTATCACAACAATCCTAGAAATAGGAAAGTACAAATATTTATCTTCCCTTGGCAGATGAAGACCCTGGGACTTAGGAAGCTAAAGTGTCCGGCCCAAGGTCGTGCATACATACCCTGCTGGGACTGGGACCAAAGCACTGAAAATCAGAAGACCTGAGTTATTTCTGCAAAGCTGAGCAGCCTACCAAGGACCAACAGCAATCTGCTAGCCTATATTCCCTTCACTTTTCACTCCTCCTGATATAGCAGCATCTTTCCACCATGGATGTGCAATACCACAGTTTTTGGTCTGAGGGTATCTCAGAATGAGAAGACAACGGAGCAGAGGGATGTTCAGCCAAATCCTCTTTTTCACCTCATGTGCAAGGTGTATGCATCTCCCAGGTGCAAGGAACAGAACATGGAAGCTAAACAGTGGAAACCACTTTTTTCTTTGTACTCATATTGGCAGTGGGGTCTAACAACCATAATAAAAATAACAGTGGAATCTAGGTGAGTACATATATATTTTTTTCTTTAGAAATTCTTTTCATCTGATTCCTAGTTGTTCTTAGTACTCAAAGTGAATTGGATAACAGAGATGACTATACCAATTCTTAAAAAATGTTTCCTGTTTCAGATATATAGCTGCCATAGCTGTCAGCATTTGGCCTTCCCATCTGTCGCTTGTCACAGAAACTCAACACTCTTCTATGTAAACCTTGCTTAACTGAAATTCACTTAAAACAATTCTAAATATAAAGAATTGTTTAGTTTAGCAGCAAACTCAACCACTGGGCCAGAAAAATTCAAAATTAAAAAAAATTGGAGAACTGATATTATTATGCCTGCCATCTTGAGGCAGCTTAGTTCCCTTACTATACAAGTTTGGGTAAACTCCAGAAATGAGCAAATGTTTAAGAAAAAAAAAGTCATCGCTGAAACAGCATGCTGATATTCTAACATCTAAAAATTCAACAATCCATTCGGCATAGATGGTCCTGTCATGAACCACACTAGTCCCAGTTTCCCAGTTATGAACTTGTAGGAAAAGGAGCAGACTCAGAGGCTGTGCCTCCTTGTGGTGGGCAGGTACCACTGGATAGGCACAATTGTAAATTCTTGGGGTCATCTTGTCTGGCAAATTGGAACTTAGATCTGGAAGGGTGGCAATAGACCTCAGGGATACCAAGCAGGCAGACGGTGCTATTGGAAGGGGTAAAGGGATCCAGGGGAGACACAGATGCATGAACAAGCAGCTTTTACATGAAGCCCCCTGACAGACAAGCAGAACACAGTGACAGGGATTCCAGGAACAGGCCACATTGCCCAACCAGGAGATGGAATTTCTCCAACTCTTGCTTTCCTTTTTTTTCTTCTTCTTCTTTTACATTTTAAAATAGTTTTCCATATTTCTACTTCCTTCCTATCCTGGTTATTTGCTGGACACTTGCGTGTATTCAGTTTTCTTTTCACAAAGGAACTGTGTTGCTACCCTATTTCACTTTTCCTTATGAGCATGCCCTTACCTCTCTGAGAAACACTGAGCACCTGGAGAATAACTTAGCAGTAGGACTTCCTGAACTGTGTTGAACACAAACCGACTCACCAGGAAAGCAGGAGAATAAGCTTATCTAGCATTTCCTCTGCAATGCAATGCTGACTCTATAATAAAACAGGTGAGGCAACTGTGTATCAGCAACTTGGGAATGAGTCTCCATTATTATTCATCTTGATCGTGCATCTAGATAAAGCAGAAGAACCAGAGCTCTGCAGCTTTAAGTAAGATCTCAAACTCGGATTCACATATTTAAACAAAACTACTTCTTTCACTGGAACCCTCTCTTCCCCACTCACCCCCGCCAAAAATTATATCAACTTTCCTGCCCAGAATCACTCTTGGGGCTGTCTTATTCTGGAATCATTCTATCAGGTACCTCTGATTCCTTTTTATTAGCTTCACATTATAAGATGGAAATTCACTTGGCATCAAAGGCTACTATGTTTAGTGCCTACACAGTCCTTTCTTCTCGATAACTGTAATGCAGTTTGTCTTACTTTCAAGTGTGTTTAGTCAGTAAAATGCTTCTGTAATCAGAACTATAATACAGCCAGCAGTTTTTTTCCATTACACTTCATTGATGCCAACTAGTGTTAAATTGTCTGTTTTCCATGGTCTTTGTATTTTGGTTCTGCTTTTTAACAATGTATTTTATTGTCTTATATTAACCTGTATCTAAAGTACTATTAGGATTACTATTAGGATTACTTTTATATTTTGGTACATCCCCCAAACAAACCCTTTCCACCTACATAGCTAAGACTACTGGATCATTACTTAGGAAAACAGGCAGAATATAATAGGACATTAAACATAGATCCATGTGATGACAACACTATAGCTATTTCTGATAGAATAGAGGGTTTGGCAACATTTTTTGCAGAATGAATTTTTAATCGATTGAAGCTGATTCCCAGTTTTCCCTTCTTTTTAAACATACTAGACTACCATCTCTCTTTGTCCTAAGACATTTCAATAATCAGCTATTAATTCAAGCGAATCCTTGTCTATGTTTTTTCTTCTCCAGTCTAAATACTTAGTCCTATATTTACCACTAAGTGTGCAAATAAACATTGAGAATCAGTCTCGAGAGTTCTCCAAACATGCTGCTTCCAATTCAGACTATTCAGAGCCAAAAGCGGCCTCAGCGCTAGCAACCAGAACTGTTCTCTGCTCAAAATGTTATTTATTTGCAAATATTCTATGTATTTCCAGTCTTCTTATCTCATAGTCATTGCACTCCTTCCCCAAATTCGTCTTTCCATATCCTCAATTAGAGGCTACTTGTCCACATGCCCATTCAGTCTTTGCCCACTCCTACAACTTATTTGCACCCCCATGCATTCTGCCCCCTCATCTCTATCTAATTTTCTCTTCATCTCTTTCCAACATGGCATTATCCACTCTGTTTGGAACTAGGTCTTTGGCAATTATAGAAGGTATGTTATTAACTCTGCCAGCTGCTTCATCACCTGCACTCACTGCAAGCCAATTTTAAAAATCTTTGTTCTTGGATACTTTGCTTATTCTAATTAGAGAGCTTATCATAGAGCTGCAGCAAAATTCTGCTTTGACAATGATCTTTCCTCCTTACTTCCATAATATAAAGAGCAAAATGTGTTTTAGACACCAATCTCCAGGCTTCACATTAGTAATTTTTTTAGCCTATGTTAATTTGTAGCATCACTTAGTACACTCAACACCTTTCTTCTGGACCATCCTAAAAATATGTAGAAAACTGTTTGAGAGCTCTGGACACTGAAGAAAGTAGAATGACACACAATACTTGCTATTTTTAAGTAGGGAAATCAGAGAAACAAGTTTTGCTAGCTCCTTCCCCCTGGCCCCAAACTCTTTTTTTTGTTTTATTTAAGAGATATATTTTGTCTCATATCTTTTCAACTCACATATAATTGGACAGGAAACTGAAGGAGGTAACAACAACAGTTGCTGTTGAGGAGGAGCTAATTTACAGTGTGACACAGGAGGCAACCAAGGAGGGGGCGCTACTGAGAAACAGAGTAATCTCTTCTAGGCATTGCTGAACCCAGAAGTTGGTTTACTTATTGTCTTCTTTCTAAAATCAAAAAGATTTCTATGTCCCCGTCATACTAATACTACTAATTAGTATACTAACTATATTCAATATGTGTTCAGCCTACCATATTTGTGGGTTCCACATTCGTGGATTCAACCAACCGCAGATGGAAAATATTTGGAAAAATATTTATCTGTATTAAACATATACAGATTATTTTCTTGTCATTATTCTCTAAAAATACAGTATAACAAGTATTTACATAGCATTTACATTATATTTCATATTATGAGTAATCTAGAGATAATTTAAATTATAGGGGAGGATATGTATAGGTTATATACAAATACTACACCATTTTATATCTGGGACTTCAGTATCTTCGGATTTTTATCTCTACATAAAAGGAAGCCCTGAAATAAATCCCCTGTAAATACTGAGGAATGACAACTAATTCTTTCTCTTCATTTCTCCATGTATACATACAGTCATTGCTCCATACATTCATTTACTCATTCAACAAATATTTATTAGAGTCCCTATGCATGAAGTTATGCTCAATGTTAAAACCATATAAAAAGACCAAATCATTGCTCACAATAAGCCTTAAGTTATTAGGAGAACCAGATAAGTAAAAACACAATAAAATATGAGATAAGTACTACAAGCACAATAAATGGAGCTGGGAGTAAGTGACTTTTCAAAAGTGTTAAAAGAGGCAGAATTGCTAACTATATGACAGTGTCTTCACCTGCATATATTTTTATTGGGGATTCTACACAAAAAGTGACTTACAGTTGCACAAATCTGTACAGTAACTAAGTTTTTTAAAAGGTGTAAGTGATACTTGGAAGTATTGTCACTGTGAATTATTGCATGACATTATATGCCAGGAATACATGTCAGGCACAGTTACTAAAATAGCCATTGTGAGGCAATCACTGTAATTACCTCTCCATGGCCAGACATATTTATAATATTCAAAGAAAAATCAAGTTAGTCTAAGAAGATTGCAAAACTGAAAAAAATAGAAGAAAATATTCTCTCTTAATTGAGCATTGATAAAGGAGAAAGGGAGTTGAATTAGCAATTTGGTCACAAAGATAAGGTCTTTTTTTGTCTTTATTTTATTTGTTTCTTTCTTGGTGGAAGGTCATAGGTTTAGAAAAAACTAAAAAAACTGATGAAAGAGACAGAGAATTACCTTTATTTCATCTGAAAGAGAAAAGACAAAATCCGGAGACATTATTTCAGTCGTTCCCTGAGAATAACTTTCTTTTTCTGGAGAGGGATTACCTAGTTAGTGAAACTGAACGGAAAGACATAAAGAAGCCGTGCCATCAGTAATTTTTAATTAACTTTGACAGCAAGAAAAAGTGCAGTAAGGGCTTTAAAGGCAGGTGTCTTGCCAAAAGCTAAGAGTCAGCTGAGATGCTAGGACTTGCCAGTGCGTGAAAACACTATGTAAAGATAATAGAGAATATCATATGACTAGACAAAAAGTTAAGCTTAAAAAATAAGTGAGAATTAAACAATTGTTGGCATGTATTCTTATTTATATTTTTTATGTTTCTGTCAATTTTGCTCAATACTGAATGTTGCTTTAAACATATTTACAATTTAATCATTGTGTAACTAATTAATGGAGCCCTTCAGCTTCTACTCCAGGTAAGCAAGCTCAAATGCTATTAATATATCACTCTGGACGTCCTTGTCTCTCCAGATTTCAGGATGTCAGTTTGCCTTATGACCTCATTTCTTTGATGGGGCCAAGAAAAGTCACTGATTTCCAATTTGTCTGGCTTTTTTTCTTATTGTAGGACAGGAGTGATGGAGTTCCAAGCTCTTTTCATCGTGAACTAGGAACCCAAATTCTGTCAAAGGTTTTAAACAAAGAAATGGTATAATTCTATTTGTCTTTTTAAAAGATCACTCTAGTTTGCAGAGTAGATTGAAGGAGAGCCACCATGGAAGCAAGGAGATGGGTTAAAAGGCCATTATATTCAATGACTTAAGTAAGAAATGTTGATAGTTTCTAAGGACAAAATAATCTGATGTTGCTGAAGAGATGTAAGGGACAAGAACTTAATATACATGGAGATCAAAGAACTGAGATACTCTGGATAGATGAGTTCTCTGTCACGATCTTGAAGTTTTTTCAGTATGAGTATCGAACTTGGTTTGAAGAGAAACATGGAAGCAGAAGAGAAATGCTTCAATAAATGAAGTAGGGCAACAGAAAGTTGTTGGATGACAAAATGAATTAAGTAACATATTCAAATAGCATGAAACTGACTATAACATAATTACATTTATGTGTTTATTTTTCATATCAAGCTGGATGTATAGTGGTCTTACAGTAAAGTGGAGAGAGACAGATACCCATTCCTGTTGTTACCTTTAAACACATGGGATAAGGGAAAATAAGCAACTTCTGCTTGATAAAAGAAGAAAATGTGGAGAATCCTAGGTTTCAGAAGAAAATACAGGAGAACCCTAGGTTTCAGTTAACGACCTGCAGGTGTAGGGAAAGTATAGAAAGATTAAGACTACAGTGGAGCTTATTGACCTTGGAATAGGTTCTGAAATTCAGAAGTCTTTTGAGAAAAGTGGACAGTGGAACATTTGATTGGATATAGGAAACAGAATGCCCAAAGGATGACTACAATAGGGAATTATATGTTTTAGAGTATGTGACAAGCAAGAAGAACAGGGATATGGGCAAGGTGATTATAACCCAGCAATGCTTACAGTTTATGTACCCTCTGACTTCAAATTCCTCTGAGTTTTACCAAAGCATGGGTGACTTCAAGGAGTCACAGGACAGTCAGATGGCAGCTGTGCTAGACAACTGTAATTAGCATGCATCTGTAATTTGATAGCAAGCTACAGTGGGCAGACAAGAGGCTAGACATATACTCACAAAGGTGTGGGCGTTAAGAGTGGGCAGAGGTACTGGAGCATTCTATCGCTGGACTTCCTAGGGGTAGTTCAGGGCCTTAAAGCATACTAACTTCTCTTAACAATAACAGTCTGCATTTCTATGAAAAAGGACCTGAGTGTATCAATTGCGTTAAAAGTGAGGGTGTAAGGTAGCTTGAGAACATGTCTTAAGATTGCATTTTACCGCAAGCACATTAGTTTTATCAATTTTATATTTATTATTACGGGAAAGTTGCTAAGGCTTCCTAAATCTCTCTTGGTACCTTGACATTGAAAATTAATAAGAACATTCATCTTGTGGCAGCCACCAAAATTAAACAAATATAAGCATTTGCTCTTTTTCTCTTGCTCTTTTTGGCTTGTTATATCCTTCCCCAAACCCTCAGGCATTTACGGCCTTTTTTCAGACTTCCCTCACTTAAACTGGTCTCCCTACTGTCCAAACCCTTACCTGGAGCATCACTCTTTGGGCCTCTCTCCCTCTGTTCATTGTTTCTCCAGCTCTTGAGAATTGGGTCTTTTGTATACATTCAATGCAGAATTCTCAATAATATAATTTTAGGTCTTACTAATAAGAAAGATTTTGCCTTAACTTTGTTTTCCCAGAGGGGGGAAGAAAAAGCATTACCTGCAGGGAGAAGTGTCTGATGGTAGCATAGCACTAATTATAATTCAGTACATTTATTATATTAGAACATAAATATTTCATAGAAAAAAAAAGGGTTTTTCTGTTTTGTTTTGTTCTGTTTTTGAGATGGAGTCTTGCTCTGTAGCCAAGCTTGGAGGCAGTTGCATGAACTCGGCTCACTGCAACCTCTGCTTCCCAGGTTTAAGCAATCCTCCCACTTCAGCCTTCTGAGTAGCTGGAATTACAGGCGTGTGGCCACCATGCCTGGCTAATTTTTTTATTTTTAGTAAAGACGGGGTTTCATCATGTTAGCCAGGCTGGCCTTGAACTCCTGACCTCAAGTGATCCACCCGCCTCAGCCTCCCAATGTGCTGGGATTACAGGCATGAGCCATCTCGCCCGACCTTTTCTAAAAAATTATTTTTGCAAGAGTTGTTTTCTAGGGGTTCCAGAGCTACTATTTAAGAGTGGGATCATGGATGAATTACACCTAAATTAAGATTTCTTAGAGAATCCAGAACAGTAAATTATTTCCTTACAAGTCTATAAGCAAAAAGTTCCAATCAAATGTTGCAAAAGTAAATTATTATTTTATGGATGTTTCCATTATTTAACCAATATGTAAAATAGTCACTCATTTTCAATCATTCCATAGGAAAATTCACATGACTCCCAGGAAACAAAGACATAAAAAGTATATTTTCCTTATGATACTTTTTTTTCTGCTAGAGCCCTTCTAAATGACAGTCAAGTATAAATGTGAATTGAGCAGAAGAGTTATCTAGTGTCCCTTTTAGCACGTAATTTAGAAGTCAACTGATCAATTGGTTTCACGTTGTATTTCAAGCACAATAATGTCACTACTGCAGAATTATACAGTTCATCAGAAAGACCCTTCACAAACAACTATATACAAATTTGAATAACAGTGTACAATCCTTAGACAGCAACATCTGGTGGACTACCTGGTGGATATAATGCGAAAGCTCTGGATAAAATGGCAACAGTGCAACGTTTGTTTTTTATTCCACTCATTAAGTTCATATATGAAAACTTCAAAGAATAGGTTTCCAAAGACAATAATGACCTAATCTAAAAGCACAAAAAATAAAAGTAAATTAAATAATGGGCTGTTGATAAAAGAATATATTCTAGGCTACTGTATTAGTTTTCTGTCACTGCTATAAGTTACCACAAACCAAACAGCTTAAAATGACATAAATTTGTTACCTCATAGTTCTGCAGGCAGAAGTATGGATTGGCTCAGCCAATTTTTCTGCTCCAGTTACAGAGGCTCAAATCAGATTGTCTGCTGGCTGGTTTCTCAACAGGGGACACTAGGAAGAATCTATAGTTGTTTGCTGCTGAAGGTCTGAAGTCCTCCTTTCCTCGCTGGCTGCTCCTGGCTGGGGCTTCTCCTGGTAAGGCCTCTCTCCAGACCTTGCTCATGGGCCACTATTGCCCAGGGCTGGCAACAACATGGGAAATCTTTCTCATGATTGTAATATCTCTCCTTCTCTTTCTGCTAAATCTCTCTTTTGTTTCTAGCCAGAGAAAGCGCTCAGCTTTTAAGAGTTCATGTGATTACATTGTGCCCACCTGAATCATCCCAGATAATCACCCTATTTTAAGATGTGTAACATTGATTACACTTGCAGACTCCCTTTTGCCATTTAGTGTAGGATATTCACAGATTCAAGAAATTGAATCTTTTTCATGAATATCTCTGGGAATCATTATTTAGCTTACCACACCCACTGAAAATAAAAGAAAAATGCAAAATTACAAAATAAAAGATCGATGAAAAGAGTGCTACACATGGTACTTTTTTTAATAAAAGTATTCTCTGAAAGAATAGCAAAATAATTTATGACATATCAAACTACAAAATATTATGTAGCCATTAAAAAAATCTTATCTTTAAAGTGTACTTAACCATATCAGATTTATATAATATAATTTAAGCAAAATTAAAGTATGTATATTTTATAAACCATATTTTACCTGTATGTATATACATATATGCAGATATATTTGACTTTATATGCATTTTCACATATTTATAAAATGAATATTCACATTTTATATATATTCACATATATATAGGAGTATCTATATATGTGCATAATTTATATAGGACATATATAAATCTTTGGTAGTGTATTCCAAAGATACCAAAATGTTAGCATTAGCATGGCAATCTCTGGGTAATAATATTGTGCTTCTTTCTTTGCATTTTCTATGCATATCATCACATTTCCCAAAACATTATAATCAGAAGATAAAACTCAATGTTTAAAAAAGGGAATAGTATCATGCATGCTTTCTCATATAAAATGGAATTTTCTGACAAGAGAATTCAATGAGTCTTACACTCTTTACCTGTCTCAGTTTATTATGAATGAACTACAGAAGGAAATGTGATACCCCGAGACAGGAACAGGAAAAGAGGAGGACAATTCATACCTTATTGAGAGACAAATCACAGAACGCGATTGAGGGTTCACAGAAGCTTCTCTACTAGGTAAAATATTTTCTGACTTCCATTTGAAGTCTTTTCTAACTGTAGTATAATAGGGTAGCAGCCTTTTTTTTAATCTTGATTTTACACGTCTGTATGTAAAGAATTCTAAGATATGTTGCGCATCAGGGTCTTTAGAGGTGCTTCAAGTCCCCATGTGGTGTTCCAAGCCCCTTACGCCACCAGATTTCCTGATGTAACATCATTGGCCTTCTCTTTTGACAAGGAATAAAGCAATGGAAGAAACAAGCATTCCCTCACCCTGGACGTCAAGTAACTCTAGATTATGAGTTGGAAGAAGGAGCTAGAACTCTTTGACCACAAAAGAAAAATTTCCCATGCTTCTCATGCATTCCCAATATCAAAGACATTGCAAAGGGATTTCTATTATTACCTTTTTCTTTGAACAGTAAATCATTACCAATGCAGTTGAGCTCAATTCTAATCCCTGTTTCATGCCTTCATATTTTATTAATATCAATGAGTCTACTTTAAGTGGGGAACACTGACATAGGTCATTACAGTGGGTTTTACTGTCATTGCTCCATTTTCTGAATTTCACTAAGAAGACAGTCACTACCCTTTGGTCTGAACAGTAGTCTTCTTCCCAGAAGGGAAAAGTTCACAAAAGATTGAGTACTTTTAGGTGTGATAGGTAGGCCACATGCACTAAGACTCAAAGATAGCAGAAAAAAGGATCCGAGAATTTGGTAATTCTCTATCTTTCCTTAGCAAACGTGACCCACAGAACAGTGGTATAACTGTAACTTTATGTGTTTATTTTTGCTTGACTTCAATTTTTAAGGGAGGCAAGCATTGCATAGAAGTTAATCCTTCAATAGAACACATTGCCACAAATTGAAATGGTTTCTTAGTCACATGCTATAAGTTGAAGACTTCTTATGAGGGTCAAGGTAGTAAAGCCCACCATAAGGATCAAGAGAATACTTTGTACTTTGCTGGCATATGTAGCCAAGATTGATTGAATAATTTTCTAATTTCTCCACTTCATATTATATCTGTCTCTGGTTGTAGTTTACTGTTTCTAAAACAAGTCCTAGAAATTGGAATATTTTTATAATCTCTTCTTGTGGATTGATAGCTCTCATCCTTCAGTATGTATAAGGATTATATGGAAAAATTATTTTTTAAAATGCCTCCAGGGCTCATTCCTCAGATATTCTATGTTAATAAGTCTGGGACAGCCTTCTACATCTGTGTTTTGATGCATGTTCACAAACTATGTAGCAGTATGAGAAAGGAAGAAAATAGAGGTCCTTTAAAAACTTGGATGAAAATAAAAACATTATCCAGAATATAAATATGAAGGCAACACCTGATGCACCAGAGAAGGATAGTGAAAATCTTCAAACTTCTCACTCTTTCTCAGTGTCCCCTGTGTCTCCTTTCAGGGAAAGGATACCTTGACCAGCAAGCAGAAGTGTTTGTTCCCCTTGACAGCTGTATGTCTTATTGGCATTCTTTCTTGGTTGCAGTCTACCTCTGTGAGGCCACATGATGTGAACCTGTTTCTTAGAGATGGATCTGTTTACAGTGGGTTGATCAGCTGATATCTGGCCTTGAGTATGCAGAAAATGAGCAGAGCCTAGACCACAATGAATAAATCAAGGTATTGAATATCCACCATGGGGACTCTGGGTTGGCAGCAGGCCTGCTCATGGAGTTATCCGCTGTATTGCAATTTTGGGGTCACTTTTCTTGATCTTCTACAATTGCTTTTATTTTCAGATTAATGGAATTAGTGGTCGTTTTGTCATCTGAGAGCTTTTGAGGGCAAAGACTATGCTTCATTAATTTCTGTGTCCTCAAAGCCTAGCACAGTGTTCAATAAATAAGTGTTGAATAAATGACTGGAAGCAGTGAAGACAACTACAGAGAGAGATAAGAGAGAGAGGAAAAAAAAATAGTGCCTTAGGAAGAAATGACTTCATCCTTTACTCCATCCTGATTTACCCCAGACTAAATCCTGCATTTCATTACTCTTCACTTGTTTCTAGTGACATAACCCCTCAAAACCTTTTCAAAATAGGACAGGACATTTGGTTTATGCCATGAAGAAACCCTTCTATATATTTCCTAGCTGTTGTTTTAAAATCTCTTTTATTTCCTCTTTAGAAACCCACTGATGAGGTAGTGTTAAAGAGCTCAGAATAGAACTGCTTTTTGAAGTCTAATATATGTTCTATTTGAAAGAACTGCTTCTGGTGTCTAAGAATAATTAACAACATACTTTAATTTATGAAAGTCTTTGCCCAAAGGTCCTCATCTGTGGGAGGGATAGAGAGAGAACCAAAGTCTGGGAGGCTAATGGAAAACTCTCATGTCCTTGTGCTTAGCTCCGGTGTAGCATCTGGGAGTGGTATCGAAGAGGTCAGAGGAAACGCTGCTGAGCTCTGTTTTATATATGTGCATTATAAATTGTAACCTCCATATTTTAGATCTCAGACAACCCTCTCTCCCCTCCAGTGGGTATGATTTAAGAATAACAGTGTGACATGAACATTGAGATGAGAGGATATGTGAATAAAGAAAAAGCATGGTGTTGAATAATTAAAAGGAGGGGGAGAGGAGAGGAGGAGAAAGCGACTGACTCATGGGGGAGCAAAATGTATTCATCTTTTCTTTGTCTTTTCCATACACTGTACCTCTCAACCAGGAAAGCAGATGTCTTGATTTTTAAAGAAAATAAAGGTGGCAATTAAATACTGACAAGAAAATAATAAAATAAAAGAAAGAACAGAGAAGGAAAGACCGCCTCCTCCCTCAACTGTATACAGCGATCATGACATCTCCTCTCTATTTATCAACATAATAAAAGTTGGAGAATTCTATCTTAAGGGCCTGGGCTGTGGGGATTTTTGAACCACCTGATATGTAGGTCTGGTTCCTTTTCACAACCTTCTCACCTATCCCACATTCCACTCCCCATCCATCCCTATGTGTCAGCTGCTGGTCTTCAGTGAACCCACAAGCCCCACTGCAGCAGTTCCATTAGGCCACTCCTACACATCTAAGTGGCCCCATCTCATGACCACAGCCCTGCTATCTGCTGCCAGCTGCCTCTGTCAATCTCCCATGGCCCCTGACTGTCTTTGAATACTGTGCCACCCAACCTTCGATTGCCCCCACTATTTACTATCTCCATGCCTCTTTACATTGTGAGTGCTGAGGAAAAATGCCAAACCAAAAGATCTGGTCTTGAAGGACATTTTCTGTAATTATTTCAACTTCCACTTCCCAGTAAGATTTTTATTGTATGTTACCTACAATTATGCTTCAAACAGCTCTTCTCAACCTCCTTTGACATAAAAAGATGTTCTAGAACCTTGGTTAACATTAATTCCATATCTTCCTACTATGACCAGGCCTTGGTGTGGCCCTAACTGCTTACTTCAATACCTCGGAACCGTCTGCCTCCTGTCCTCACTAGGGTATTGAGTTCACCAGTGAGCCCCAGTCTGCATGCATAGACCGGAAATTGAAACAACATATTTCATTGCTGCCCCATTTCTGTATACTTCCAAAATGCTACCTTCTTCTTGGCAACCTAGTTTTCTCCTGACTCACATATATGCAAAGTGCATCTGTACCTCAGGTCTTTGAAGTCACAAAGCCTTGACTTTAAGCTTTTGCTCTTTCCCCACAATAGCTTTACCTTGGCAAGTCATATACTTCTTTGAGCCTTGCATTGCTCATTTGTAAAGTGAAGACCACGATGACCTCATAGTCATGTCACTGTCAAATAGTGAGAGCCTTATATTCCTTCTCTAGCACTTCAGTACTGAGTGCAGAACTAAGCACATTACAGGTTCTCAACAAACTAGGGCAGTGGGTAATAGTGCATGGCTCACCAATGAGAAATGACCTCAACAAGAAAAAGAAATAGGATCAAATATAGAAAGAGGGGAGACATTGCTAAGAAGGTTGAAGCAGCTCTTTATGGATATTTAAAAAAATAAAAGATTTGAAAAGTAAAAGGCTGTCTAGTAATCCTGTTGTGAAGGCTCCAAGTAAAAAGGCTTACATTAAAGTAGCATAAAATGAGTCAAAGGAAAGTTTCTAGTGTTTTGTGAGAAATTCACAGAGAAGTTAGGGAGGCCATGCTGCATCTGTCATCTGCCTTTCAATTTTATTCTTCTTACCTTTTAATGGGAAGTAGAACCATTTTCTACATTTTCTCTTTAGTTTCCAAAGAGGCAAAAACAACACTATGACAAAGGAGATGCTACCCCTCTGCTTTCTGGTTCCCACAGCTTTTAAGACTATAATTCTGCCTTTGATCACTGCATAATTATCTTCATTATATTAGATCATCATATTATCCTCATTTCATAATGAGGAAACTGAGGTTCAGAAAGATTAAGTGACTCACCTTGTTAAGAAGTCCTCTTAAGACACTAATGTGATTAAATCCCTGTTCCTACAATAGGCCAATTGTAAAAAGCTCCTGCATCAGGCTTGAATGACAGAGAAGTGCAATGCAAAATCACTGTAAGAAAAAGCATCTAGTTGACAGAGTATCTATTTTTGTACCCCAGAAACATAAAGTTCCTTCTGTTGGAGTGGCTGAAATGAGTAAATTCAACACCAATCTTTGGGGTGGTATATACCACACTCTTTTACATTTTTTTTTTTTTTTTTGCATCTAAATTAAATAATTAGCTATGCCTCTGCTGTGACAAGTTGAAGGATCTTTAATGTGGAGTTTTCAGAGAGAGAAGCTGACTAGAATCTAGAAGGACCAAGGCTAGGAACTAAGCTTTTCAGGTTTGACCTTACAGGGATTAACCAGTTGACCAGTGCTAAAGGTTCTAGGTGGTCTGAAGCTAATCAACAGACTGTGATCTGGGTGATAAGACATGACAATAGGCTAAGTATACACAGAAAATTGCAATATTTGGCATCAAAAGTATAGATAATCCAATTGCCAGGGAGTATCAGTCACTTTCATGCAGGATCACAGAAGGAAAGGCAAGACCCAGATCTTGGAAAACAAGGGGTTGGAAAGAACCAGAGAGAGTAGAGGTTATCAGGACCCCAGGGAGAGATTTGACGCTTAGAAGACTTCAATAAAAGAAAGGAAATGGCATTGTGAATCACAAAATTGATGCACTTTATTAGTAATAATATAATTTAGTAAGGACGATGTCAGAGGCACTGTCTTAGGCATTTTGCATATAAAATTCAAATAAATTCTTCCTTTCAGTCACTATAAAAATAATTTATAAAAGGTAGTGGAGTGAAGTTTTAAAAGCCAAGAAGTGAATTTCAGTAAAATAAGGATAAAAAATTACCTATGATAAAGGACTTCAAAGAATATCTGGCAAATATGAAGCAATGAATGAATGCTAACTCCTAGTTGCTAAAAATAAATAAGTAAATATTAATAAATAAAAGAAATTGAGATGCAAAATCCTTAAGAAACTTGCCCAAGGTTACATTACTACTAATTGGTTTGAGCCAAGATGTGAATCCATCTTTGTCTGATTCCAAATATTGAGTCCTTAAACCCTGGACTACAGAGCAGAAACCCAGTCATATCCATGAGGCACACATAGCATCAGGGGTGAGGATAGGCATGAAGGGTAGTAGTGAGCAGTGGTTGCAGCTTGGTGGACATAGAGCTAAAAATATTATCCAGGCATGCGGTGATCCAGGCTTTGAATATAAAAAAAGGTTTCAATCATGTTTCAAGAATGGCGCTCCTATTACCAGTAAGGTTTTGATTGGGCTAGGCTCTGGATCTGGATATAGCTGACCTGCTGGGTGAAGTTTAGCAGTATTGGTAGCTAAAGGGACATGAACCATTAAAAAAAAGTCTGAAAGATATATGGGGAAAGGGTAGTGGTTCCAGATTTTACCTGGTAGATAGTGGGGGTGGGAGATTTGGAAAAGATTAGGGAATAATTTTATGTATTTAAAAGCAAACTCTTTAAGCCATATTTTTTGAATTATTTCCTGGTACGGATTATGAACACACTCCTGGTCTATTGTCCAGTCTTCAGTCTTACGTTGACTAGTCAGCACAAAAATGGCCACTAATAATGACCACTGTTAGGGCTGCCCACTAACTCTTACTGATTTAATAGTTTAGGACCTTTTATGATCAATGTCTGTCTCCAAAATTTTGCATTAAATATTGCAAACACTTTGACCTGTGTTTATAGATACCTTTACTTCAGCATTGTACCTATTCTGCCAGAGGCTTTTCGTTCATTAATTGTGAGAGTTAAGGTGGTATACAGAAAGAGGTACTCTCAGCACTGTCTCTTAAATGGCCAGAAATACGAGTGTATGTGAAAGCTAGTACATTAAATCAGGCATTAAAACAACGCAAACAAGTATTTAAAACACCCAAAAATGTAAAAGAATTGCTCTTTATGCTTCACTAACCCACTTTATATGGTGTTCGACACAATATCAGCATGTAAGAAAAGAAGACAACACATGCAAACAATTCTGTGATCGTTCTGATGCTTACATATTTTTTCCTTCTGCAAGTGAACCTTGCTCAAATTCTCTTGAGATGTAAGTTTAAAAAGCGATACATTCATTAAAACACACACACACACACATACGCACACACACACATACGCACACCCCTTCCATCACCTCCCATGGAACTTAGACTATGAATAATTAAATAAATATTAAAAACATGCAAAACTGTATTCTTATATCAAATTAGATAAAAGTTGAATTGTTTCAGATAAAGAGTTTCTCTTTTTTCTTTGTTAAGCAATTCTTGACAGACTACCATTAAATCAGGTGAGCATTGCAGCAAGTAATGATATTTAAAATTAAAGAAATTTTTCCATTTCACTGATGCCAATTTTAACATTTTACAATAGGTCTTTTTGGCAGTCTAATTATTATTCTAATCCTATTAACAATTTATGTATAGAATTATCTTCTAATGATTACTAAAACTTTTCATTTGGAATTGCATCACTTCATTAATCTTGATTACTTATAATTAATCAGAAAACGTCTTTTTCTCACATTTAGTTTTCAGAAATGTTTATATGTATCTTTGAATACTTGACTAAATCTATTTTGAAATTTTTTAGAAAATCTGGAAGCTCAATAGGCTTCCTCAGCTGAGAGATGATATAGCTTAATGGTTAAAATCTGACTCTGGAGTCAAGCTATTTAGATTCAAGACCAGTTCATTTTAGCTGAGTTTGATGGAGCAAGTTATTTAGCCTCTGTGTACCTATTTATTTTCATCTATAAAACTGCAATCATAGTAATAAAACCTAAGTCACAGAGTAATTATATAGATTTAATAAAATAATCTGTGTAGCCGGGAACGGTGGCTCACGCCTGTAATCCCAGCACTTTGGGAGGCCGAGGTGGGCGGATCACGAGGTCAGGTGATCGAGATCATCCTGGCTAACATGGTGAAACCCCGTCTCTACTAAAAATACAAAAATTAGCCGGCGTGGTGAAGGGCGCCTGTAGTCCCAGCTACTCGGGAGGCTGAGGTAGGAGAATGGCGTGAACCCTGGAGGCGGAGCTTGCAGTGAACCCAGATCGCGCCACTGCACTCCAGCCTGGGTGAGAGCGAGACTCCGTCTCAAATAATCATCATCATCATCTGTGTAACACAGAGCAGGGCCTAGTACATGGTAAATTTTCAATAAAGTTAGATTTTACATTATTTGTAATATAGAAACAATTAGTAAATTGTAGTGTGTGTTTGGCCTTTGAAATCAGATGAGTAAGAGTTTTAATTCTTGCTCTTTGTTCTTCTAGCTGCATGGTGTTATGCAAGTTATTTAATATTCTTGTATTCAGTTTTCTTCTAGTTATAGACATGGATATATACATGTAGATATAGATACTAAGACTACTCAACTTTGTTAGGAGATTAAATAAAATAAAATTAATATGTTTATCATTGATTATATATTGGTTATAATTTATAAAACTTTTAAATTTTACATAAAGCTGAAAAGTATATAAAATTCTCTCTGGAATCATTTAAAATGTTAGACTTAGATACTTTTCTTGTAATATAGAGAAAAATGCCTATAAGATGTCCAGTATTCATTCATCATATTTGAATGGCTACTATATACCAGGGTTGTGCTAACAACTGAAGATAAAGTATTACAAAGCAGAGACCCCATCGTCTAGGGAGCTCTAGGACTTCTAAGCTAGGGAAATAAGTAATAGACAATAATGAAACAGCCTATATGCTGTAATAGAGGCATTGGTAGACAGTAGTGGAGTCTAAGCTTATTCTTGAAGAAGTAGGTGTTACCTAGATAACAAATAGAGAAAGAAGAGTCCAGTTAGAGAGAACAACTTATGTAAAAGAACTTAGAAATCATTTTGTCAAGCCTGCAGATGTGGTGCAAAGCAAAGAGTGTGAGTTGAAGAGTCAACAACAGATCATAAGAAGCACACAAGAAATGGGGAGCCTGAGAAAAGTTCATCCAGGGGACTTGTATGAGTTGATTTGAGTTTAACAAAGATTACTCGAGTAGGAAATGGAAGTGGCCAGAAGGATTTAAAAAAAATGAGACAGAAAACCTGGTCAGGAAGTTGTATGTAAATAGGAAGGTAGCAAATTATTGAACTCAAAATATATATATATA